>NW_026511343.1:40000-290583 GCF_027579735.1 Bombina bombina | reverse complement strand
ACTTGATTTAAAGTGTTTTCCAAGCTTGCTGGTCTCATTGCTAGTCTGTGTAAACATGTCTGGCATAGAGGAAACTCCTTGTTTATTATGTTTAAAATCCATGGTGGAACCACCTCTTAGAATGTGTACCAAATGTACTGATTTCACTTTAAGCAATAAAGATCATATTCTGTCTTTAAAAAATTTATCACCAGAGGAATCTGACGAGGGGAAAGTTATGCCGACTAACTCTCCCCACGTGTCAGATCCTTTGACTCCCGCTCAAGGGACTCACGCTCAAATGGCGCCAAGTACATCTAGGGCGCCCATAGCGATTACTTTACAAGACATGGCGGCAGTCATGGATAATACCCTGTCAGCGGTATTAGCCAGACTACCTGAATTGTGTAGACTAGATAAATACTATGCAGTGCCGGTGTGTACTGATGTTTTTCCAATACCTAAAAGGTTTACAGAAATTATTACTAAGGAATGGGATAGACCAGGTGTGCCGTTCTCTCCCCCTCCTATTTTTAGAAAAATGTTTCCAATAGACGCCATCACACAGGACTTATGGCAGAGGTGGAGGGAGCAGTTTCTACTCTAGCAAAGCGAGCAGTTTCTACTCTAGCAAAGCGTACTACTATCCCTGTAGAGGACAGTTGTGCTTTGTTAGATCCAATGGATAAGAAATTAGGTTACCTTAAGAAAATGTTTATTCAACAAGGTTTTATCCTACAGCCCCTTTCATGCATTGCTCCTGTCACTGCTGCTGCGGCGTTCTGGTTTGAGTCTCTGGAAGAGGCTTTACAGGTAGCGACTCCATTGGATGACATACTTGGCACTTAAGCTAGCCAATTCTTTTGTTTCTGATGCCATTGTTCATTTGACTAAACTAACGGCTAAGAATTCTGGTTTTGCTATACAGGCGCGCAGGGCGCTATGGCTTAAATAATGGTCAGCTGACGTGACTTCAAAATCTAAATTATATCCCAGGGATATCTTCTGGATTTCAAAGCTTCCCCCCCAAAAGGAGATTTCACCTTTCACAATTATCTGCAAACCAGATAAAGAGAGAGGCATTCTTACACTGTGTACGAGACCTCCTAGTTATGGGAGTGATCCATCCAGTTCCAAAGGAGGAACAGGGTTTTACTCAAATCTGTTTGTGGTTCCCAAAAAAGAGGGAACCTTCAGACCAATTTTGGATCTAAAGATCTTAAACAAATTCCTCAGAGTTCCATCATTCAAGATGGAAACTATTCTACCATCCTACCTATGATCCAGGAGGGTAATATATGACTACAGTGGATTTAAAGGATGCTTACCTTCACATTCCAATACACAAAGATCATCGGTTTCTCAGGTTTGCCTTTATAGACAGGCATTACCAGTTTGTAGCCCTTCCCTTTGGATTAGCTACAGCCCCAAGAATCAGTACAAAGGTTCTGGGGTCACATCAGATTTCAGTCGGACAACATCACGACTGTGGCTTACATCAACCATCAAGGGGGAACAAGAAGTTCCCTAGCGATGTTAGAAGTCTCAAAGATAATTCGCTGGGCAGAGATTCACTCTTGCCACGTATCAGCTATCCATATCCCAGGTGTAGAGAACTGGGAGGCGGATTTTCTAAGTCGTCAGACTTTTCATCCGGGAGAGTGGGAACTCCATCCGGAGGTGTTTGCCCAATTGATTCATCGTTGGGGCAAACCAGAACTGGATCTCATGGCGTCTCGCCAGAACGCCAAGGCGAGGCTGATAGATGCTCTAGCAGCGCCCTGGTCTTTCAACCTGGCTTATGTGTTTCCACCGTTTCCTCTGCTCCCTCGACTGATTGCCAATGTCAAGCAGGATAGAGCATCAGTGATTTTGATAGGGCCTGCGTGGCCACGCAGGACCTGGTATGCAGATCTGGTGACATGTCATCCTTTCCACCATGGACTCTGCCTCTGAGACAGGACCTTCTACTCAGGGTCCTTTCAACCATCCAAATCTAATTTCTCTGAGACTGACTGCCTGGAGATTGAACGCTTGATTTTATCAAAGCGTGGCTTCTCCGAGTCAGTCATTGATACCTTAATACAGGCACGAAAGCCTGTACCAGGAAAATTTACCATAAGATATGGCGTAAATATCTTTATTGGTGTGAATCCAAAGGTTACTCATGGAGTAAGGTCAGGATTCCCAGATATTATCCTTTTCTTCAAGATGGTTTGGAAAAAGGATTGTCAGCTAGTTCTTTAAAAGGACAGATTTCTGCTCTGTCTATTCTTTTGCACAAGCGTCTGGCAGATGTTCCAGACGTTCAGCGCATTTTGTCAGGCTTTGGTTAGAATCAAGCCTGTGTTTAAACCTGTTGCTCCCCCATGGAGCTTAAATTTGGTTCTTAAGGTTCTTCAAGGAGTTCCGTTTGAACCTTTTCATTCCATAGATATCAAACTTTTATCTTGGAAAGTTATTTTTTTGGTAGCTATTTCCTCGGCTCATAGATTCTCCTTATCTGATCTTCCATACGGATAAGGTAGTCCTGCGTACCAAACCTGGGTTTTTACCTAAGGTGGTATCTAACAAGAATATCAATCAAGAGAGTGTTGTTCCATCCTTGTGTCCTAATCCTTCTTCAAAGAAGGAACGTCTATTACACAATCTGGACGTGGTTCGTGCTTTAAAGTTTTACTTACCAGCTACTAAAGATTTTCGTCAAACATCTGCTTTGTTTGTTGTCTACTCTGGACAGAGGAGAGGTCAAAAGGCTTCGGCTACCTCTCTTTCTTTTTGGCTAAAAAGCATAATCCGCTTAGCCTATGAGACTGCTGGACAGCAGCCTCCTGAAAGGATTACAGCTCATTCTACTAGAGCTGTGGCTTCCACTTGGGCCTTTAAAAATGAGGCTTCTGTTGAACAGATTGCAAGGCGGCGACTTGGTCTTCGCTTCATACTTTTTCAAATTCTACAAATTTGATACTTTTGCTACTTCGGAGGCTATTTTTGGGAGACAGAGGTTTTACAGGCAGTGGTACCTTCCGTTTAAGTACCTGCCTTGTCCCTCCCTTCATCCGTGTACTTTAGCTTTGGTATTGGTATCCCACAAGTAATGGATGATCCGTGGACTGGATACACCTTACAAGAGAAAACACAATTTATGCTTACCTGATATATTTATTTCTCTTGTGGTGCATACAGTCCACGGCCCGCCCTGTCATTTTAAGGCAGGTAATTTTTTCATTTAAACTACAGTCACCACTGCTCCCTATGGTTTCTCCTTTCTCTGCGTGTTTTCGGTCGATTGACTGGATATGGCAGTTAGGGGAGGAGCTATATAACAGCTCTGCTGTGGGTGTCCTCTTGCAACTTCCTGTTGGGAATGAGAATATCCCACAAGTAATGGATGATCCGTGGACTGGATACACCACAAGAGAAATAAATTTATCAGGTAAGCATAAATTGTGTTTTTTAAAACCTGTTGAGACATACACATATAATAATGGTATATTTGGAATCTGCTAGGTCTGCTGAAAAAAACAATATATAGTTTGTATAGTTTATTCACACAAACTTTACTTCTAAAAGTGTTTAAACGTGAACTGCAACAAAAAGCTCAAAACCTGCTTAGCACCCAGGTGGGAAATGGCTTAGCAGCCAAAGGGTACAAAAATATAGTAAAAAAAAATACAAACAATGAAATTGCTGCAGTTATTTAAAGACATTTAATATGAACATTTGCTACTTATTCATCTATTTTACACTGATTTGTGCTGTCAGTTAAAGGGACACTGTACCCAAATTTTTCTTTCGTGATTCAGATAGAGCATAAAATTTTAAGCAACTTTCTAATTTACTCCCATTATCAATTTTTCTTCGTTCTCTTGCTATCTTTATTTGAAAAAAGAAGGCATCTAAGCTTTTTTCTTTGTTCAGAACTCTGGACGGCACTTTTTAATTGGTGGGTGAATTTATCCACCAATCAGCAAAGACAACCCAGGTTGTTCACCAAAAATGGGCCGGCATCTAAACTTACATTTTTGCATTTCAACTAAAGATACCAAGGGAATAAAGAACATTTGATTATAGGAGTAAATTAGAAAGTTGCTTAAAATGTTATGCTCTATCTGAATCACAAAAGAAAAAATTTAGGTACAGTGTCCCTTTAATTCCTGCCTTCATGTGACTTTTTTTAGACATGTTTTGTTTTTAAGTTGACTAAAGGGTTAAACTTGTTGTGGTATTTAAGGATGTGAGTAGTGCAGCTTGTGAGTCTTTGATACAGAACCAGTTGAAGGCTTGCCAGACTTTTTTGCCAGTGTGCTGGTGATTTTTAATGTATCACAATAAAGCAATATTTTATATTTCTACTATTCTTTGAGTACATAGTTGATTTTTTTCTTCATGGCAATGTATGGTAGCCTGGCTCTCTGCCTCTCTTTTTTTGGTGCACCCTGCAAGTTCCCTGTGTATTTGGCCAATCAACTAGGAGCAGCTCCGTTGCATAGCTCTGTCTTTGAGTGTCCTAAGGTCACTTTTGGTTTGCCATAATGTTTTGCCAGGACGATTCAAACAAAGGGGTCCACAGATGACAGACCACACACAGCATGTAAATCCTTTTCAGCATTTGTTCAAGTGGAAAAAGGAAAAGAGTAAGTGAAGAGCTGTAATGAGCAAAAATATGTCACATCTTTTTGGATGCAAGGCCGAGGTGGAGAACAACTGCCCATTACAATAAATCTAAATGGAACTGCTACACCCTAGGATCGTTATAAATAAAATAGTTTATTTGAACAATTAAAATCATACAGAATGTGCTCAGGTTTCATATGCATTGCACGCCTCTCTGGAAGGTGCTTTACACACTAAATACATTTCATGCACCTCCATCTAATTATAGTTGTATAATAACTCTATTAATAATAAGTAATACTAGTACATACAGGAAAGCTCGTGACACTATTCTACCTGCAATGCCATGTCACCAAAATAATCTTGTACAATTCTATCAATAAGATCTATTCCTATTTATAAGAAGGAAAACTGGGTAACAGAGAAGATAAGAAACAGGTTTTTAGCCAGAGTTTCTGACTCATTTATCTTTAAAGGGCCATTATATTAAAAAAAAAATATGACATACTCTAATCCGTTAGAGCATTTAATTATAAGACTAATCACCCTAGACTTTAGCCCCTGTCGCAGCATCAGATCTGTCACTGCCCCGCCATATATATTTTTCACAACTGATTACGGATTTTACTTTTTACTGCAAGTAACAAACAGATCAGTATTTCTAAGCCCCCCCCCCACACACACACAGCTACAATTATTATACACAAAGGAGTGATTATCCTCCCACCCTGACTGCCAGATGCATTCTAACAGCCATGATTAAACCTCTAGTGACCATCAGTACAGTACACACACAGCAGTGATTTTAGCCTATGTGCTACCAATAACACTCAAAGTGATTGGTTTACCCTTGATGCCAACAACACATAAAGCAGTGATGTTAGCATTGTTTTGTCACTAACACACACACTAGTGATGTAACCTCTTTTATATTGTTACTAGATACAGCAATAATTATTTTACCCATATCCAACCATTTATTTATTTATATATCTGTCATTTTAATTTCTGCGTGCATACATGAGCTGTATTACACCATGAACCGTTATTTATTTTTGCAGGTAGCTGTATTCATATGTTCTTCTCTGTTCTCTTCATTCCAGCTGTTAAACAAAAATTCCACTGTTATAAGGAAATAAATGACAGACTGAAGTGACAAAGGGCTTGCGCAAAAATACCATACGTGTAAAGGATATAAAAAATAAAGTGTCAATGTTTTTGTACTGATTCTACACTGGGCAAAGTGGCAACCCTGTTGTTTATATTTCGGTTATCCTACATAAATCATTCAGTGCTGCATTTGACCTGCCAGATCATTTGCTAATAATTAACAAACCCGTTACAAAAATAATTTTATTTACCAATCAGAAGAGTGGTGGTTCTCTGCCACAGGCGGAATTTTAACCCTTTCCTGTCAGGGTTAAAGTGTCTACATCGGAACAACTGTTCCAATGTAGACAAATTGAAATCACGTGATCGTGCACACGATCGCAAGATTTCAATTATTGGATTGGGTCTGGGGGCATCCCTATAACGCTAAGAACACCCTCCAGACCACGATCAAATCCAGGAAGCGCAGTAGGCTTCAGGACAGCCGTTGGCTATGACGTTCTATTCCATCATAACAGCGCTAAAGCCCAGTGTAATTATGATGGAATAGAACGGCAGAACGGCGTTAAAAGCAGTATCACCATCTGCAGAAAAGGTGTAATGTAAATAATGTTTTTAGACAGTACTGAATGACAATTTACATGTGTCAACCAAGACTAGAAATATTGTTACAATACAATGGTGAAACTAGTAGATAAATAATAAATCTATATGAGCTAGGATGATTTTTAAAACATTGGACCCATATTCACAATCCTGATAAGTTAAAAGGAATAAGAAAAAAATGATTTAACTAGCAAATATATTTATAGAGAGAGGAGAAGTCTTCCAAATATTTCAGATAGATTCCAGTGAAGATATACACGTTTCTGTGAAAAAAAGGTAAAAAAAAAAAATCAGGTTCTTTATTTTAAACGTAGGTTACAATGGGCGTTAGATTTTGTTGTTGTTGTTGTTGGGGGGGTTATTTTGTAGTAGAGGATCAGAGCTGTCAGGTAAGCATGATTAGAGTCAATAATAGAGGAAAGGATTGGAGTCGGTGCCAAGTGGTCATTGTTTCAGGTGATTGCCTAGGAGGGGTCTGGGAAGTTTGCAGTTAGGGTTAAATCACTGTGGGGTTGGGTGGTTGTGGTTATACTGTGGTGAGGGGTCACAGTTAGTAATATATTGCTATTTCATTTTTTACTTTGCGGGTGTGGGGAAGCATTGGTTAGGTTTTTAATTTGTTAGAGTTTCACAGATAATGAAAAAAGTGCTACCAAAAGCCAAGTAACCCTGAAACTAACAAATTAAACCCCCTAACCAATGGATCCTCCCATCCCCCCCCAAAAAACAAATGAATACTAAACCTAAATTATTTCCTTCATGATTCAGATAGAGCATGGAAATTTAAAGGATTACTTTCTGTTATACTTTTTAAGCGAAACAACTAACATATTAAAGTTAATAAACATTAATTAAAACCTACTGACCTATATTTTCTCCAAAACGAAGTTTCATAACGTTCTAAAAGTTATATCTTTTATTCGCCGATGATGTCACGTTATCCTGCCCACTATTTTCAGCACTGCATGTTCAAAATACTTAAACCAATAACTTTGTGTTTAAAGCTCCATTTTGAAACCTAGGTATTGTAAACGGATTGGTACAGAGCAAAGGATACCCACGTAGTGGGTTTGGAAAACAATTAAATTTGCAGACAAGATTTCTGACATACGGTAGAGATATGTTAATGAAATGCTATTGATAAAAAGCATATTTGGGGTAGTTAGTTAGTAACAGGCATAGCAAATATTTACTTACAGTGGCCCTTTAAGCAACTTTCTAATTTAATCCTATTACTAATTTTTCTTTGTTCTCTTGGTATCTTTATTTTAAAAGCAGGAATGTAAAACTTAGGAGCCGGCCCATTTTTGGTTTAGCACACTGGGTAGTGCTTGCTGATTGGTGGCTACATTTAGCACTCTGCTCTGTGTCTTTCTCACAAATTCATCCGCTTAGCTGCCGTCACCAATCACTTGACCTCCAAGCGGGTGGCCGCAAATGCCTCACTTTATTTTATCCCAGTGCCAGCTCAGTGCTATCGCAACAGTATAATGCAGTAGGGGCTAACAAAGTAAATTATTTACAAGTTACACGGCTAAAGCTTTTTCTCGGGTAATCGCCTCCTAACTGTCCTTTGTTCAGTTTGTAGTAAGAGATGCCACGACACATTTCAGCCAAGTAACTGGCACTATTTTTATCTTTTTAACTTGTTAAGACAATCGACAACAAAAGTTGTTTTGGATATAATCCGTTCAAAGATTTTTTAAGGTGGTAATTCCAAAATTAATTTAGAGACTTTTGATAACATAAATTGGTACTAGTTTATCATTTTTAAATTGTCACATTTGATTTTAGATATTGTGGGGAGTTGTCCTTGTTGTTCCTGTTTATATTATATAGTATTTTTGTAACATCAACACTGTTTTATGCAATAAGTATTTTTAATCATTGTTTCTCTTGGTATTAACACTTGGCTTTTTTATTGCTTTTGTTCATTATATGTGAAACTCTTTATTTGTCTGAATGAGAGACTGGACAAACATAGCATATAACGGGTTTTTTTGTGCAGCGCTTGAAGTCACCTGTGTTGATAAAGTTTAATTTATTAGAGTTAACGCTTTAGTTTTTTTATCCTCTGCATTATGTTGTTTGCCAGAAGAGGTGGTTGCATAACTGCCTTTGGGTATTGCAGAGAGAGAGGGACAGTGGCATCTATGCCAGCTATCGCATAGTAGCAACAGTCATAAGGCTCCCATTGAAATAAATAGTTTTGCAAGTGCCTGGGAGCTGGTGAACAACTTGAGCTGGATGATAGCTGAAGTATGATGGATTGTGACCAACCCCTGGTATATAAGCTTGATAGCTGTACATTACTTGCTATCAGGAGTTGTACCCATAGGATCTGTGCCAAATCTTTTACATATTCCATCATTTTAATTATCTTCTATATACAGAAAGCTCTTATGTTTTAACAAAATAAATATCACTACATGGGGGTTTAAATATAACTTTACTCTGTGCTTACCAAATGAATTCTGCACAGGTGTGCCCTTATACTTTATAGCAGTGAATGTTCTACACAGAAAGGGATTATTAAAGAGACAGAGTACGAAATTTTAAGCAACTTTTCAATTTACTTCTTTTATTAAATTTGCTTTGTTCTCTTGGTATCTTTTCTTCATAAATGGAAAGAGCCCAGCTGCATTCATTACCCAATACCCAAGCTATAGAGGACACTGAATGCAAAAAATGAGTGCACCAGGCCTGAAAAAAACAAAAAACACAAAAGTAATGAATGCAGCTGTGGACTCTTTCCATCTGAAGAAAAGAAAATTATCAGGTAAGCATAATTTAAGTTTTTGTTGAAGAGTAAATCTAGATAGGTTGATAGATCAGAAAAGTGCACGTCTTTAGGACTCTTTGGCAGCAGTGTTTACAACTATGTTTAACATTGCTATAAACATTGTTGCAAACTGCTGCTAGATGGCTAAAGATGTGCACACTAATGAGCTCACAAAAGATTACTCTTTAACAAATAATACCAAGAGAACTATTCGATATCACATATTTGGATTTAAAAGTAAATTGGTAAGCTGTTTAAAATTCCATGCTCTACTCAATCTATTTAAATTTAATTTTGACTTTCCTTTAAAGGGACATTAAACCCCAAAATTTTCTATCATGATTCAGATAGAGAATTTTTTTTTTTTTAAAGTTTCCAATTTACTTCTGTTATCAAATTTATTTCATTCTTATGTTATTCTTTGCTGAAGAGATACCTAGGTAGGTAGCGTGCACATGCATGAAGCAATACATGACAGGAAACAGTGCTGCCATCTAGTGCTCCTGCTAATGTATAACATTGTTGCAAAGGCAACTTAGTTGAGAAACAAAGATATAGAAATAAACACTTTACTTGTTTTTATAATTATTAATAAATAATAACAATACTCAAATCACAAAGGCCACATTATTTTTGCAAGTTAGAATATTGAGCCTTACTTTCCCATAATATTTACTCTGATTCTACATCTCAAAAAAACTTAGCAGTACATTTTGTTTTGCATAGGCATTTTCCTACTTGTATCACTTTATTGTCATCTGTATTGCTATTACAATAAATATAATATGTTAATCTTCGATACACAATCTTCACTTATTTCGTTTTGTCTTTTTTTCTTCAATCTTTCTTAAAAATGTAATTCCTATTTCTGTTACATCATCCCCTTTCAGTCTGTCCTGAATAAATGTGACATCGGCTGGTAAGTGGATCTGCAGAGAGAAAAGGCTGTCAATAAATGCAACACTCATATAAGGAATTATACTACTACCCAATGGTAAAACACATTTGAAACACAGACATGAAAAAGCAAACACGTAATTCATTTACACACATGTGCAGAAGGCATTGCTCTTCAAGTTATTAACCCTTTCGTGTTCCAATGTAGACAAATTTAAACCCCGCGATCGTGCACACGATCGCAAGATTTCAATTATTGGATCGCGTCTGGGGGGCGTACCTACAACCCTAGGAACGCCCTCCAGCCCGCAATCAAATCCTGACAGCACAGAAGGCTACATGACGTTCTACTCCGTCATAATGGCTTTAAAGCCCAGTCTAATTATGACAGAATAGAACGGCATAACGGCTTTAAAGCCCAGTGTAATTATGACGGAATAGAACTGCATAACGGCTTTAAAAGGTTAATTATATAAACCCCTCATATGCATTGTCCTAGAGCAATATATGACTCTATGTCCCCCACCCCATATCCAATTGACAATTCATTTCTTCCACCTGAAAAACACCTTCACCGTTCTTAATAAAAGTCTTTCATTATTCAGATACAGCAGGTGTGTCAAACTGGCAGCTCACGGGCCTCATGCGGCCCACGGCCTAATTTTGTGTGGCCCACACCACCTCCACGAAAAATAATATTTAAAATATGCTTATTACTTAAAGTGAATGTAAAGTTTCACAAATTAAAACCCTGTTGTTAAAAATACTCTTAAAAACAGGGGCACTTTCTTTCATGAAAGTTTACATAGCAGCTGTTTTTTTAAAATCGATCTATTGATATTCTTTGTTGAAAAGCATACCTAGGCAAGCACAGGAGCCGCAATGCACGACTGGGAGTTAGCTACTGATTGGCGGTTGCAAATATATGCCTCTTGTCATCAGATATGTCCAACTAGATCCCGTTAGTGCACTGCTGCTCATTTAACAAAGGATACCAAACGAAATTGTGCTATCCCACATCCAGATGTTATATTGCGTCCTAAGCTTTTGCTCAAGTGGTAACATTTTCCAGATTTAATATCGAAGTAAAAATGGAAGCACATGGATTCTGCTTTTGTGATGTTGGTGAACCATAACGCTACCATTTTTATGCTCCAATTGTAATCTAGACCATTGCAAGACTGAAAGCTGTATCCCTGGTCTTCTAATGGATATCACTGAGGGTCTGATATTCAAAATCTCACCGTTCAGGTAAGATGATCTCTCGTTGGTATGGGGAGCCATTAAAAAAAAAGTTTAGAAACACAAGTTTTATCTTGAGAAATGTTTGCTGCTATGTAGTGTTCTTTATGTGAAACAGAGACTCCTACATTATAATACAAGGTCTAAAAAAAATCAGAGTTTGCGTCATTTCCCTCCATGTTGGCGAGGTTTGCATATCAGGCCCTATATGTGATGCCTTCTAAGCGATAGATTACGAGTGGTGCGCTGACTGTTGCACTCAAGCGAAAAACATAATTTATGCTTACCTGATAAATTTATTTCTCTTGTAGTGTAGTCAGTCCACGGGTCATCCATTACTTATGGAATATATCTCTTCCTAACAGGAAGCTGCAAGAGGATCACCCAGCAGAGCTGCTACATAGCTGTTCCCCTCACATGTCATATTCAGTCATTCGACCAAAGCAGACGAGAAAGGAGAAACCATAGGGTGCAGTGGTGACTGGAGTTAATTAAAATTTAGGTCTGCCTTAAAGACAGGGCGGGCCGTGGACTGACTACACTACAAGAGAAATAAATTTATCAGGTAAGCATAAATTATGTTTTCTCTTGTTAAGTGTAGTCAGTCCACGGGTCATCCATTACTTATGGGAATACCAATACCAAAGCTAAAGTACACGGATGAAGGGAGGGACAAGGGCAGGAACATTAAACAGAAGGAACCACTGCCTGAAGTACCTTTCTCCCAAAAATAGCCTCCGAAGAAGCAAAAGTGTCAAATTTGTAAAATTTTGAAAAGGTGTGAAGCGAAGACCAAGTCGCAGCCTTGCAAATCTGTTCAACAGATGCCTCATTTTTAAAGGCCCAGGTGGAAGCCACAACTCTAGTAGAATGAGCTGTAATCCTTTCAGGAGGCTGCTGTCCAGCAGTCTCATAGGCTAAACGTATTATGCTACGAAGCCAAAAAGAGAGAGAGGTAGCCGAAGCCTTTTGACCTCTTCTCTGTCCAGAGTAAACGACAAACAGGGAAGAAGTTTTGACGAAAATCTTTAGTTGCCTGCAAATAGAACTTCAGGGCACGGACTACGTCCAGATTATGCAAAAGTCGTTCCTTCTTTGAAGAAGGGTTAGGACACAATGATGGAACAACAATCTCTTGATTGATATTCCTGTTAGAAACTACCTTAGGTAAGAACCCAGGTTTAGTACGCAGAACTACCTTGTCTGAATGAAAAATCAGATAAGGAGAATCACAATGTAAGGCAGATAACTCAGAGACTCTTCGAGCCGAGGAAATAGCCATCAAAAACAGACTTTCCAAGATAACAGCTTAATATCAATGGAATGAAGGGGTTCAAATGGAACGCCTTGCAGGACATTAAGAACTAATGTTTAAGCTCCACGGCGAGCAACAGTCTTAAACACTGGCTTAATCCTAGCCAAAGCCTGACAAAAAGCTGAACGTCTGGAATTTCTGCCAGACGCTTGTGTAGAAGAATAGACAGAGCAGAAATCTGTCCTTTTTAACGAACTAGCGGATAAGCCCTTTTCTAAACCCTCTTGTAGAAAAGACAATATCCTAGGAATCCTAACCTTACTCCATGAGTAACTCTTGGATTCGCACCAATACAAATATTTACCGCGATATCTTATGGTAAATTCTTCTGGGTAACAGGTTCCTAGCCTGTATTAGGGTATCAATAACCGACTCCGAGAAGCCACGCTTTGATAGAATCAAGCGTTCAATCTCCATGCAGTCAGCCTCAGAGAAATTAGATTTGGATGGTTGAAAGGACCCTGAATTAGAAGGTCCTGCCTCAGAGGCAGAGACCATGGTGGACAGGACGACATGTCCACTAGGTCTGCATACCAGGTCCTGCGTGGCCACGCAGGCGCTATCAGAATCACTGATGCTCTCTCCTGTTTGATCTTGGCAATCAGTCGAGGGGCAGCAGCGGAAACGGTGGAAATACATAAGCCATCTGGAAAACCCAAGTGGCTGCTAGAGCATCTATCAGCGCCGCTCCCGGGTCCCTGGACCTGGATCCGTACTGAGGAAGCTTGGCGTTCTGGCGAGACGCCATGAGATCCAGATCTGGTTCGCCCCAACGATGAATCAGTTGAGCGAAGACCTGCCGGATGAAGTTCCCACTCCCCCGGATGAAAAGTCTGGCGACTTAGAAAATCCACCTCCCAGTTTCTCCACGCCTTGGGATTGTAGATTGCTGACAGGTGGCAAGAGTGAGACTCTGGCCCAGCGAATTATCTTTGAGACTTCCAACATCGCTAGGGAACTCCTGGTTTCCCCTTGATGATTGATGTAAAGCCACAATCGTGATGTTGTCCGACTGAAATCTGATGAACCTCAGAGTTGCTAACTGAGGCCAAGCTAGAAGAGCATTGAATATCGCTCTTAACTCCAGAATATTTTTAGGGAGGAGTTTCTCCTCCTGAGTCCATTGATTCCCTGAGCCTTCAGGGAATTCCAGACTGCGCCCCAACCTAGAAGGGCTGGGCGTCTGTTGTTACAATCGTCCAATTCTGGCCTGTGAAAAAGGTCATCCTTGGTACAGGTGGGGGCCGAGAAAGCCACCAAAGAAGAGAATCTCTGGTCTCTTGGGTCCAGATTAGTAGAGGGGGACAAATCTGAATAATCCCATTCCACTGACTTAGCATGCACAATTGCAGCGGTCTGAGATGCAGTCGCGCAAAATGGTACTATGTCCATTGCCGCTACCATTAAGGCCGATTACTTCCATGCACTGAGCTACTGACGGGTGTGGAATGGAATGATGGGCACGGCAAGCATTTAGAAGTTTGATAACCTGGCCTCCGTCAGGTAAATTTTCATCCTCTACAGAATCTATAAGATGTCCCTAGGAAGGGAACCCTTGTGAGTGGTAATAGAGAACTCTTTTCCACGTTCACCCTTCCACCCATGCGATCTCAGAAATGCCAGAACTATCTCTGTATGAGACTTGGCAGTTTGAAAACTTGACGCTTGTATCAGGATGTCTGTCTAGGTACGGAGCCACCGCTATGCCTCGCGGTCTTAGTACCAACCAGAAGTGAACCCAGAACCTTTGTAAAGATTCTTGAGCCGTAGCTAACCCGAAGGGAAGAGCTACAAACCTGGTAATGCCTGTCTAGGAAGGCAAATCTTAGGTACCGATAATGATCCTTGTGAATCGGTATGTGAAGGTAGGCATCCTTTAAGTCCACAGTGGTCATGTACTGACCCTCTTGGATCATGGGTAGGGATGGTTCGAATAGTTTTCCATTTTGAATGATGGAACTCTTAGGAATTTGTTTAGGATCTTTAAGTCCAAAATTGGTCTGAAGGTTCCCTCTTTCTTGGGAACCACAAACAGATTTGAATAGAATCCCTGCCCGTGTTCCGTTTCGCGGAAACCGGGTGGATTACCCCCATTAGTAAGAGGTCTTGTACACAGCGTAGAAACGCCTCTTTTCTTTATTTGGTTTGCTGATAACCCTTGACAGATGAAATCTCCCTTGTGGAGGAGAAGCTTTGAAGTCCAGAAGATATCCCTGAGATATGATCTCCAACGCCCAGGATCCTGGACATCTCTTGCCCAAGCCTGGGCGTAGAGAGATAGTCCTGCCCCCCACTAGATCTGTTTCAGATAGGGGGCCCTCTCTTCATGCTGTCTTAGGGCAGCAGCAGGTTTCCTGCCTGCTTGCCTTGTTCCAGGACTGGTTAGTTTTCCAGCCCTGTCTGTAACGAGCAACAGCTCCTTCCTGTTTTGGAGCGGAGGAAGTTGATGCGTGCTCCTGCCTTGAGGTTACGAAAGGCAACGAAAATTAGACTGTTTGGCTTTGATTTGGCCCTGTCCTGAGGTAGAGCATGGCCCTTACCTCCTGTAATGTCAGCGATAATTTCTTTCAAGCCGGGCCCGAAAAAGGTCTGCCCTTTGAAAGGAATATTAAAGCAAATTTAGATTTAGAAGTCACGTCAGCTGACCAGGATTTAAGCCATAGCGCTCTGCGCGCTTGGATGGCAAATCCGGGAGTTCTTAGCCGTAAGTTTGGTTAAATGTACGACGGCATCAGAAACAAATGCGTTAGCTAGCTTAAGTGCTTTAAGCTTGTTCATAATTTCATCTCCAATGGAGCTGTGCGAATGGCCTCTTCCAGAGACTCAAACCAGAATGCCGCCGCAGCAGTGACAGGCGCAATGCATGCAAGGGGCTGTAAGATAAAACCTTGTTTGAACAACATTTTCTTAAGGGTAACCTTCTAATTTTTTATCCATTGGATCTGAAAAAGCACAACTATCCTCCACCGGATAGTGGTACGCTTAGCTAAAGTAGAAAAACCGCTCCCTCACACCTTAGGGACCCGTCTGCCATAAAGTCTCGTGTGGTGTGGGTCTATAGAAACATTTTCCTAATATGGGAGGAGGGGAAAAAGCACACTGGGTCTATCCCCACTCCTTGCTAATAATCTCTGTAAGACCTTTTAGGTATAGGAAACACGTCAGTACACTCCGGGTACCGGCATAGTATCTATCCAACCTACATAATTTTTCTGGAATTGCAAACCGTGTTACAATCATTCAGAGCCGCTAATACCTCCCCTAGCAATTTGCGGAGGTTCTCAAGCTTAAATATAAAATTAGAAATCTCTGAATCCAGTCTCCCTGGATCAGATCCGTCACCCACAGAATGAAGCTCTCCGTCTTCATGTTCTGCAAATTGTGACGCAGTATCGGACATGGCTCTCACATCATCAGCGCGCTCTGTCCTTAACCCAGAGCTACCACGCTTGCCTCTTAATTCTGGGCAATTTAGATAATACTGTCTGTCATAACAGTAGCCATGTCTTGCAAAGTGATTTGTAAGGGCCTCCCTGATGTACTTGGCGCTTCAAAATCACGCACCTCCTCGGAGCGGGAGGCGAAGGTACTGACACGTGAGGAGAGTTAGTCGGCATAACTTCCCCCTCGTTGTCTGGTGATAATTTTCTTTGCATGTAAAGACTTGACTTTTATTCAAAGTTACATCAATGCATTTAGTACAACCTTTTTCTATGGGGCTCCACATGGCCTTCATACATAGTGAAACAAACAGATTCATCTGTTGTCAGGACATTGTTTAAAACAGACTAGCAATGAGACTAGCAAGCTGGAAAATTCTTTTCAAATAAATTTTACAAGCAATATAAAAAACGCTACTGTGCCTTTAAGAAGCACAAAAAGCTGTCACAGTTGAAATAACAATGAACCAAATTAGTTATAGCAACCAAATTTTCACAGTAATTGTATTAAGTTAGCAAAGGATTGCACCCACCAGCAAATGGATGATTAACCCTTAATACCCAAAAAAACGATAAAAATGTAATAATTAACGTTTTTATCACAGTCAAACACACTGTCACAGGTCTGCTGTGACTGATTACCTCCCTCAAAATGAATTTTGAAGACCCCCTGAGCTCTCTAGAGACGTCCTGGATCATGGAGGATGAAGTAGGAAGATTGTGACTGAATTTTTACTGCTCAAAAAAAGCGCTAAAATAGGCCCTCCCACTCATATTACACAGTGGAGAAGGCTCAGTTAACTGTTTCTATGCAGAAACAAAAGTTAGCCATGTGGGTAAAAATCAATGCCCCAATAAGGTTTATCATCAAGTACCTCACAAAAAACGATTAACATGCCAGTAAAACGTTTTGAACATACATTTTAAAAGTTATGAAGTATTATTAATAAGCCTGCTACCAGTCGCTTTTACTGCAGTTAAGGCTCACTCATTACTTCAGTATTAACAGTATTTTCTGAGTCAAATTCCTTCCCTAGAAAAATACTTCAGTGTACACACACTTCCTCAGCCTAATACCAGTCGCTACCACTGCATTTAAGGCTGTACTTACATTACATTGGTATCAGCAGTAATTTCTCAGTCAATTCCATTGCTTAGAAAAATAATTTCCTGCACATACCTCGTTTGCAGGGGGGCCCTGCATGCTATTCCCCTCTTCTGAAGTTACCTCACTCCTCAGAATGTGCGAGAACAGCCAGTGGATCTTAGTTTACGTCTGCTACTGATCATAGAAAAACGCAGGCAGATTCTTCTTCTAATGCTGCCTGAGAACAAACAGCACACTCCGGTGCCATTTAAAATAACAAACTTTGATTGAAGAAATAAACTAAGTTTAAAAAACAACCACAGCCCTCTCACAACAACCTATCTTTAGTTAGCTTGCAAGAGAATGACTGGATATGACATGTGAGGGGAGGAGCTATATAGCAGATCTGCTTGGGTGATCCTCTTGCAAACTTCCTGTTGGGGAAGAGATATAATCCCATAAGTAATGGATGACCCGTGGACTGACTACACTTAACAAGAGAAAAGGGGTTTATCGAGGATCTGTGCATCAGGATCGCATAACTTCAGAGCTCTGGTTAACTGTTACACTTGACTAAAAAGTTTGCACTAATTAAACACATCAAAAGTATCAAAATTGAATAAAAGAAAAGTTATAAAGGCTTTAAAGATATGAGGTCTCAGGTGTAAGGGGGAGAAACAGCAGGCAAAGGGCTTTAACATAGAGATACATATATATATATATATATAGATACATGTCTAAATATATATATATATGTGTGTGTGTGTGTTTGTGTATAATATATATATATATATAATGTTTATATGTCTGTACAAATGTATTTATATTTGTATATATGTAGTTACAGACATATATACACATGCAACTTTACACACTCCATTGATGTCCATGGGGGAATGTGCAAATGTGGTTGCAATATTCTTAGGCTTCTTGCGCGTGTTGGGTTAGCACTTGACCCGAAAAAAAATTTCTTTCAACTTCGAGATTACGCACGCTATCTCAAATGCCACAAAAAGTGAGTACAGAGTTAACGCACGAGCGAGAGCGCAAAATACCTCTTTCCCTCTTAATCTAGCCCTAAATTAACATGCAGCTATATACAGCTTTTAAAATATTGGTGCACTAAGCATGTTTACCCCTGAGAGGTGTGCATATTATTGACTCTAAATGCTTATTTGTTTAGGGCGCTTTCTCTTGTTAAGTGTATCCAGTCCACGGATCATCCATTACTTATGGGATATTAACTCCTCCCCAACAGGAAGTGCAAGAGGATTCACCCAGCAGAGCTGCTATATAGCTCCTCCCCTAACTGCCATTACCAGTCATTCCTCTTGCACCCCAACGAATAGATAGGATTGTGTGAGAGGACTGTGGTGATTATACTTAGTTTCATACCTTCAATCAAAAGTTTGTTATTTTATAATAGCACCGGAGTGTGTTTATTCTTCTCTGGTAGAATTTGAAGAAGAATCTACCTGAGTTTTTTCTATGATTTTAGCCGGAGTAGTTAAGATCATATTGCTGTTTCTCGCCAGTCTGAGGAGAGGTAAACTTCAGATCAGGGGACAGCGGGCGATTAATCTGCAAAGAGGTATGTAGCAGCTTATTATTTTCTGACAATGGAATTGATGAGAAAATTCTGCCATACCGATATAATGTAAACTCAGCCTTAAATGCAGTAGCAGCAACTGGTACAGGGCTGTCATGTATGTATATTTTACACTTCAGTATTCTGGGGAATAGCACTCACTGGAACTTATACAGTATGCATAAAACTTTAGCCTAATTTGCAGGGACCTAGCAACAGGCTTTTTAATTAACACTCAATTTATTAATGTTAAACGTTTTTTGCTGGCATGTTAAAATCGTTTAATTTTCTGAGGTACTGGGTGAAAAAATGTTTTGGGCACTATTTTTTTCCACTTGGCAGTCGTTTTATTTAATTTATGACAGTTTACTGACTCTCTCACTGTTAGCTTATCAGGTTAGTTATCCTTTGCTAATGGGAGCAATCCTTGCTAAAATTGTGTTTTTTACAAAGATTTGATGCTATAACTTTTCAGTTTATTAATTTTCAACTGTCATAACTTTTTCTGTGCTTCTTATAGGCACAGTACGTTTTCCATATTATAGTAAATTACTTGAAAAGTATTTCCAAGTTGCTAGTTTATTTGCTAGTGTGTTAAACATGTCTGATTCAGAGGAAGATATCTGTGCAATATGTGCTAAAGCCAAAGTGGAGCCCAATAGAAATTTATGTACTAACTGTATTGATGCTACTTTAAATAAAAGTCAATCTGTACAAATTGAACATATTTCACCAAACAACAGGAGGGGAGAGTTATGCCGACTAACTCGCCTCACGTGTCAGTACCTGCATCTCCCGCTCGGAGGTGCGTGATATTGTAGCGCCGAGTACATCTGGGCGGCCATTACAAATCACATTACAGGATATGGCTACTGTTATGACTGAAGTTTTGGCTAAATTACCAGAACTAAGAGGTAAGCGTGATCACTCTGGGGGTGAGAACAGAGTGCGCTGATAATATTAGGGCCATGTCAGACACTGCGTCACAATTTGCAGAACATGAGGACGGAGAGCTTCATTCTGCGGGTGACGGTTTCTGATCCAAACAAACTGATTCAGAAATTTCAAATTTAAATTTAAGCTGGAAAACCTCCGTGTATTACTAGGGGAGGTGGTTAGCGGTCTCTGAAAGATTGTAACACAGTTGCAATACCAGAGAAAATGTGTAGGTTGGTATAAATATTTTGCGGTACCCGGCGAGTACTGACGTTTTTCCTATACCTAAGAGACTTACTGAAATTGTTTACTAAGGAGTGGGATAGACCCGGTGTGCCGTTCGTCACCCCCTCCGATATTTAGAAAGATGTTTTCCAATAGACGCCACCACACGGGACTTATGGCAAACGGTCCCTAAGGTGGAGGGAGCCGAGTTTCTACTTTAGCTAAGCGTACCATTATCCCGGTGGAGGATAGCTGTGCCTTTTCAGATCCAATGGATAAAAAGTTTAGAGGGTTTACCTTAAAGAAAATGTTTGTTCAACAAGGTTTTATATTGCAAACCTCTTGCATGCATTGCACCTGTCACGGCTGCAGCAGCATTTTGGTTTGAGTCTCTGGAAGAGACACTTGAATCAGCTCCTTAGATGAGATTACACACAAGCTTAAAGCCCTTAAGTTAGCTAACTCATTTATTTCAGATGCCGTAGTACATTTAACTAAACTTACGGCTAAGAATTCCGGATTCGCCATTCAGGCACGCAGAGCACTGTGGGACTAAAATCCTGGTCAGCTGACGTTACTTCTAAATCTAAATTGCTTAATATACCTTTTCAAAGGGCAGACCTTATTCGGGCCCGGTTGAAAGAGAATTATCGCTGACATTACAGGAGGGTAAAGGCCATGCCCTGCCTCAAGACAGAGCCAAACCTAAGGCTAGACAGTCTAATTTTCGTTCCTTTCGTAATTTCAAAAGCAGGAGCAGCATCAACTTTCCTCTGCACCAAAACAGGAAGGAGCTGTTGCTCGCTACATACAAGGCTGGAGACCTAACCAGTCCTGGAACAAGGGCAAGCAGGCCAGGAAACCTGCTGCTGCCCCTAAGACAGCATGAATCGAGGGCCCCCCGATCCGGGAACGGATCTAGTGGGGGGCAGACTTTCTCTCTTCGCCCAAGGCTTGGGCAAGAGATTGTCCAGGATCCCTGGCGTTAGAGATCATATCTCAGGGATACCTTCTAGACTTCAAATTCTCTCCCCCAAGAGGGAGAGATTTCATCTGTCAAGGTTTACCCATGATCCAAAAAGGGTCAGTACATGACCACAGTGGATTTAAAAGGGATGCTTACCTTCACATAACCGATTCACAAAGATCATTACCGGTATCTAAGGTTTGCCTTTCTAGACAGGCATTACCAGTTTGTAGCTCTTCCATTCGGATTGGCTACGGCTCCGAGAATCTTCACAAAGGTTCTGGGTGCTCTTCTGGCGGTACTAAGACCGCGAGAATTGCGGTAGCTCGTACCTAGACGACATTCTGATTAACAAGCTTCAAGCTTTCAAACTGCCAAGTCTCATACAGAGTTAGTACTGGCAGTTCTAAGGTCGCATGGATGGAAGGTGATACGAAAAAGAAGAGTTTTCCCTTCTTGGGGACTCTTATAGATTCTGTAGAAATGAAGATTTACCTGACAGAAGACAGGTTAACAAAGCTTCAAAATGCATGCCGTGTCCTTCATTCCATTCAACACCCCGTCAGTAGCTCAATGCATGGAGGTGATCGGCTTAATGGTAGCAGCAATGGACATAGTACCCTTTGCACGCCTACATCTCAGAACCGCTGCAATTGTGCATGCTAAGTCAGTGGAATGGGGGATTACCCCCTACTCTTGAAATCTGGATCAAGAGACCAGATATTCTCTTCTATGGTGGCTTTCTCTCGGCCACAGTCTGTCCAGGGGGATGCCATTCAGCAGGCCGGACTGGACAATTGTAACAACAGACGCCAGCCTACTAGGTTGGGGCGCTGTCTGGAATTCTCTGAAGGCTCAGGGACAATGGAATCAGGAGGAGAGTCTCCTACCAATAAACATTCTGGAATTGAGAGCAGTTCTCAATTGCCCTTCTGGCTTGGCCCAGTTAACAACTCGGGGGTTCATCAGGTTTCAGTCGGACAACATCACGACTGTAGCTTACATCAACCATCAGGGAGGGACAAGAAGCTCCCTAGCAATGATGGAAGTATCAAAGATAATTCGCTGGGCAGAGTCTCACTCTTGCCACCCTGTTCAGCAATCCACATCCCGGGAGTGGAGAACTGGGAGGCCGGATTTCTTAAGTCGTCAGACTTTTCATCCGGGGGAGTGGGAACTTCATCCGGAGGTGTTTGCCCAAATACTTCGACGTTGGGGCAAACCAGAGATAGATCTCATGGCGTCTCGACAGAACGCCAAGCTTCCCTCGTTACGGGTCCAGATCCAGGGATCCGGGAGCTGTATCTGATAGATCTTTGACAGCACCTTGGACCTTCAGGATGGCTTATGTGTTTCCACCCTTCCCGATGCCTTCCTCGATTGATTGCCAGAATCAAACAGGAGAGAGCATCAGTGATTCTAATAGCGCCTGCATGGCCACGCAGGACCTTGGTATGCAGATCTAGTGGACATGTCATCCTGTCCACCTTGGTCGCTACCTCTGAAACAGGACCTTCTGATCCAGGGTCCCTTCAAACATCAAAATCTATTTCTCTGAAGCTGACTGCTTGGAAATTGAACGCTTGATTTTATCAAAACGTGGTTTTTCTGAGTCAATTATTGATACCTTAATACAGGCTAGGAAGCCTGTTACCAGAAAGATTTACCATAAGATATGGCGCAAATACTTATATTGGTGCGAATCCAAGAGTTACTCATGGAGTAAGGTTAGGATTCCGAGGATATTGTCTTTTCTACAAGAAGGTTTAGAAAAGGGTTTATCCGCTAGTTCCTTAAAGGGACAGATTTCAGCTCTGTCCATTCTTTTACACAAACGTCTGTCAGAAGTTCCGGACGTTCAAGCTTTTTGTCAGGCTTTAGCTAGGATCAAGCCTGGTGTTTAAAACTGTTGCTCCACCATGGAGTTTGAACCATGGAGTTAGTTCTTATGTTTTACAGGGGGTTCCGTTTGAACCCCTTCATTCCATTGATATCAGTTGTTATCTTGGAAAGTTTCTGTTTTTAATGGCGATTTCCTCGGCTCGAAGAGTCTCTGAGTTATCTGCCTTACATTGTGATTCTCCTTATCTGATTTTTTCATTCAGACAAGGTAGTTCTGCGTACTAAAAACTGGGTTCCTACCTAAGGTGGTCACTAACAGGAATATCAATCAAGAGATTGTGGTTCCATCTTTGGTGTCCTAATCCTTCTTTTCGAAAAAGGAACGTCTGCTACACAATCTAGATTGTAGTCCGTGCCCTGAAATTTTATCTACAGGCAACTAAGGATTTTCGACAAACGTCTTCCCTGTTTGTCATTTATTCTGGTCAGAGGAGAGGTCAAAAAGCTTCGGCTACCTCTCTCTCCTTTTGGCTTCGTAGCATAATACGGTTAGCCTATGAGACTGCTGGACAGCAGCCTCCTGAAAGAATTACAGCACATTCTACTAGAGCTGTGGCTTCCACTTGGGCCTTTAAGAATGAGGCTTCTGTTGAACAGATTTGCAAGGCTGCAACTTGGTCTTCTCTTCATACTTTTTCCAAATTTTACAAATTTGACACTTTTGCTTCTTCGGAGGCTGTTTTTGGGAGAAAGGTTCTTCAGGCAGTGGTTCCTTCCGTATAAAGAGCCTGCCTGTCCCTCCCGTCATCCGTGTACTTTAGCTTTGGTATTGGTTATCCATAAGTAATGGATGATCCGTGGACTGGATACACTTAACAAGAGAAAACATAATTTATGCTTACCTGATAAATTTATTCTCTTGTAGTGTATCCAGTCCACGGCCCGCCCTGTCACTTTAAGGCAGGTAATTTTTCCATTAAACTACAGTCACCACTGCACCCTATGGTTTTCCTTTCTCTGCATGTTTCGGTCGAATGACTGGTAATGGCAGTTAGGGGAGGAGCTATATAGCAGCTCTGCTGGGTGAATCCTCTTGCACTTCCTGTTGGGGAGGAGTTAATATCCCATAAGTAATGGATGATCCGTGGACTGGATACACTACGAGAGAAATAAATTTATCAGGTAAGCATAAATTATGTTTTTTGTAGTTGTGTTAGGACCTCCCTTTCTTTCTTAGTCATATTATATTTAACACTACTTTTATCTTCTGTATTAAGTTTATCTATTTCAGATAGAATGGATCTTTCAAAAACTTCGATATTACTCCCTTTACTGTGATAGGGGTAAAATTTGGATTTAGGTTTCAATTGGGTATGTGTAATTTTACTCGATACCTCTGCTGTTTGTCTAATTTGTCTTTCTATAGCACCACAACAAGACAATACTAAAAACACCAATACTGACGGGGCATTTAATAGACCTAGTACCTCTGGGGATTTTTTAGGGGTAAGTGCCCCATTAGATCAGAGAAAAACAAGAACAAAAAGAAAACATAGAGGAACTAGGGGAAACGGAAGTAGAAAGAAACGTACAGTCCAAGAAGAAATCAAAATAGAGAAAGTAGGCATATTCAATCTCAGCAAAAAAACACTTACAGAAGTTGAAACTAAAGTATTAAAACTAGGGACTTACATTTGCACCTACTGTCAAAATGAATAAGTTTTGAAACTCACATACACATCAAACAATTTGTGAGACAATTAACCCTGAAAAGACATTTTATAAAAAACCCTATAGAAAGACAAATTAGACAAACAGCAGAGGGGGTATCGAGTAAAATTACACATACCCAATTGAAACCTAAATCCAAATTTTACCCCTATCACAGTAAAGGGAGTAATATCGAAGTTTTTGAAAGATCAATTCTATCTGAAATAGATAAACTTAATACAGAAGATAAAAGTAGTGTTAAATATAATATGACTAAGAAAGAAAGGGAGGTCCTAACACAACTACAAAAAGATAAAAACATCACAATTAAACCGGCGGATAAGGGTGGGGGTTTAGTTATCATGGATACCGAAAATTATATTGGAGAAGCTAACCGTTGGTTGAACGATAAAGACACTTACAAAAAACTTAAACTAAATCCCATGAATAAAATCAATACCAAACTATTAGTTCTTCTAAATAAGGCCAAAGAAAATAATATAATCAGTACGAAAGAATTCAACTTCATTTATCAGAAACATCCCAAAATGGCCATGTTCTATTTCTTACCCAAGATTCATAAAAATTTAGTTAACCCACCGGGACGCCCCATAATCTCAGGCATTTCATCTATCTGTTCCAACCTTTCTTTATATGTAGACACACAACTGCAAAGTTATGTTCAAAAATTGCCATCATATCTTAAAGACACCACAGATGTCCTAAATCTATTACAAAATTTGAATTGGCAAGATGATTACATTTTGGCAACCAGCGACGTAAGTTCGCTGTACACCAGTATCAAACACGATAAGGGCATTGCAGCCATAGATTGGTTTCTAAAAAGCGAGAACAGCTTTCAATTGAAACATAAACAATTTATATTGACTTGTATTGAATTTTATACTGGAAAATAATGTTTTCGCTTTTAATGATGATATATTTCTTCAAACTCAAGGTACAGCAATGGCACGAGGTTTGCTCCCAGCTATGCTAACTTGTTTATGGGTAAATGGGAACACCACTTTACCCAAGAGCGTGAGTTGGGAGAAAACCTTGTGCTGTTCAAAAGATATATCGACGACTGGATACACTACAAGAGAAATAAATTTATCAGGTAAGCATAAATTATGTTTTTTAAGTTCATGTGAAACATGTATTTATTTTGTATATGATAGTAACATTGTAAGAACTATGCGATTCAGATAGAGCATGCAGTTTTAAGACACTTTCTAATTTACTTCCATTATCAAATTTTGTACAGATTTTCTGGGGAACAAGATCTCACTAAGCATGTGCACGGGGTATATATATATTTATATTTATTACTAGTCTGTGATTGGCTGATGTCTGTTCCCTAATAAAGTCCCACGGGTTCCCAATATCATTTGTATGCCGATGACACCCAAATCTACTTCTCTGCACCAGACCTATCTCCTTCCTTGCTAACCTGTGTCACTAACTGTCTTTCTCACATCTCTTCCTGAATGTCCTCTCACTACCTCAAGCTAAATCTCTCCAAAACTGAGCTCCTTATTTTCCCTCCTTTATCTAAAATCTCCACCCCCAATCTCTCTATAACTGTTGACAACTCCATTATTACCCGTACCCCGCTTGCCCGATGTCTTGGGGTCACATTTGACTCAGATCGTTCTTTCACTCCTTACATTCAGTCCTTGGCTAAATCCTGCCACTTCCACCTTAAAAACAGACATTTCCTTACACAAGACACAACCAAGATTTTAATCCACTCTATCATCCTTTCCTGCCTCGATACTGCAACTCTGTCCTCTTTGGTCTCCCCAGCTGCCGCCTATCTCCTCTACAATCCATAATGAATGCCTCTGCCAGGCTCATCTTCCTTACTCGTCACTCTTCATCTGCTGCTCCTCTCTGCCAATCCCTTCACTGACTTCCTCTTGCCTCTAGGATCAAACACAAAATTCTCACTCTGACATACAAAGCCCTCAACTGCACTGCTCCCCCCCTATATCTCAGACCTTGTCTCCAGATACTCTCCCTCCCGTCCCCTTCGCTCTGCTCACGACCTCCTACTCTCCTCCTCTCGTCACCTCATCACACTCTAGTTTACAGGACTTCTCCAGACTGGCTCCCATCTTGTGGAACTCTCTGCCTCGCTCCACAAGACTCTCTTCTAGTTTTAAAAGCTTCATGTGCTCCTTAAAGACTCTACTGTTCAGGGATGCATGCAACCTACGCTAACCTTTCTTTATATCAGTTCCTCTCCTCCATTGCTATCCCCTGAACCCCCTTAGAATGTAAGCCTAAGAGTCCAGCTGTTTGTAGATCTTAAGAGCTGACTACAACAGTGCAACTCTTGGCAGGGCCCTCTACCCGTTTGATCCATATAAATGTTTTGTTGTATTCTGCCTATGTTTATAGCGCTGCAGAATCTATTGGTGCTCTACAAATAACCGATAATAATAATATGATACAGGGATAGGATAAAAATAAATTTGTCATAAAAAAAATCTACTGCTTATTTGAAATTCAGAGTAGGTGTTAAATCATTGTCTTTTTATTATGCACTTGTTTATTAATGTAATTCTCTTGCATTGACTGGTCCTTTAATAACAGAATTTATGCTTACCTGATAAATTACTTTCTCCAACGGTGTGTCCGGTCCACGGCGCCATCCTTACTTGTGGGATATCTCTTCCCCAACAGGAAATGGCAAAGAGTCCCAGCAAAGCTGGCCATATAGTCCCTCCTAGGCTCCGCCCACCCCAGTCATTCGACCGACGGACAGGAGGAAAATATATATAGGAGAAACCATATGGTACCGTGGTGACTGTAGTTAGAGAAAATAATTCATCAGACCTGATTAAAAAACCAGGGCGGGCCGTGACCGGACACACCGTTGGAGAAAGTAATTTATCAGGTAAGCATAAATTCTGTTTTCTCCAACATTGGTGTGTCCGGTCCACGGCGTCATCCTTACTTGTGGGAACCAATACCAAAGCTTTAGGACACGGATGAAGGGAGGGAGCAAATCAGGTTACCTAAACGGAAGGCACCACAGCTTGCAAAACCTTTCTCCCAAAAATAGCCTCCGAAGAAGCAAAAGTATCAAATTTGTAAAATTTGGCAAAAGTGTGCAGTGAGACCAAGTCGCTGCCTTACATATCTGGTCAACAGAAGCCTCGTTCTTGAAGGCCCATGTGGAAGCCACAGCCCTAGTGGAGTGAGCTGTGATTCTTTCAGGAGGCTGCCGTCCGGCAGTCTCATAAGCCAATCGGATGATGCTTTTAAGCCAAAAGGAAAGAGAGGTAGAAGTCGCTTTTTGACCTCTCCTTTTACCAGAATAAACAACAAACAAGGAAGATGTTTGTCTGAAATCTTTTGTAGCCTCTAAATAGAATTTTAGAGCACGGACTACGTCCAAATTGTGTAACAAACGTTCCTTCTTTGAAACTGGATTCGGACATAAAGAAGGTACAACTATCTCCTGGTTAATATTTTTGTTAGAAACAACCTTAGGAAGAAAACAGGCTTAGTACGCAAAACCACCTTATCTGCATGGAACACCAGATAGGGCGGAGAACACTGCAGAGCAGATAACTCTGAAACTCTTCTAGCAGAAGAAATTGCAACCAAAAACAAAACTTTCCAAGATAGTAACTTAATATCTATGGAATGTAAAGGTTCAAAACGGAACCCCTTGAAGAACTGAAAGAACTAGATTTAGACTCCAGGGAGAAGTCAAAGGTCTGTAAACAGGCTTGATCCTAACCAGAGCCTGAACAAATGCTTAAACATCTGGCACAGCTGCCAGTCTTTTGTGTAGTAAGACAGATAAAGCAGAGATCTGTCCCTTTAGAGAACTTGCAGATAATCCTTTCTCCAAACCTTCTTGTAGAAAGGAGAGAATCTTAGGAATTTTTTATCTTATTCCATGGGAATCCTTTGGATTCACACCAACAGATATATCTTTTCCATATTTTATGGTAAATTTTTCTAGTTACCGGTTTTCTGGCCTGAACCAGAGTATCTATCACAGAATCTGAAAACCCACGCTTCGATAGAATCAAGCGTTCAATCTCCAAGCCGTCAGCTGGAGGGAGACCAGATTTGGATGTTCGAATGGACCCTGAACAAGAAGGTCCTGTCTCAAAGGTAGCTTCCATGGTGGAACCGATGACATATTCACCAGGTCTGCATACCAAGTCCTGCGTGGCCACGCAGGAGCTATCAAGATCACCGAGGCCCTCTCCTGATTGATCCTGGCTACCAGCCTGGGAATGAGAGAAAACGGTGGAAATACATAAGCTAGGTTGAATGTCCAAGGTGCTACTAGTGCATCTACTAGAGTCGCCTTGGGATCCCTGGATCTGGACCCATAGCAAGGAACCTTGAAGTTCTGACGAGACGCCATCAGATCCATGTCTGGAATGCCCCATAATTGAGTTATTTGGGCAAAGATCTCCGGATGGAGTTCCCACTCCCAAGGATGGAATGTCTGACGACTCAGAAAATCCGCCTCCCAGTTTTCCACACCTGGGATGTGGATCGCAGACAGGTGGCAGGAGTGATCCTCCGCCCATTGAATTATTTTGGTCACTTCTTTCATCGCCAGGGAACTCCTTGTTCCCCCCTGATGATTGATATACGCAACGGTCGTCATGTTGTCTGATTGGAACCTTATGAATCTGGCCTTTGCTAGTTGAGGCCAAGCTCTGAGAGCATTGAATATCGCTCTCAGTTCCAGAATGTTTATCAGGAGAAGAGACTCTTCCCGAGACCATAGACCCTGAGCTTTCAGGGATTCCCAGACCGCGCCCCAGCCCACTAGACTGGCGTCGGTCATGACAATGACCCACTCTGGTCTGCGGAAGCTCATTCCTGGGACAGATGGTCCAGGGTCAGCCACCAACGGAGTGAATCTCTGGTCTTCTGATCTACTTGAATCATTGGAGACAAGTCTGTATAGTCCCCATTCCACTGTTTGAGCATGCACAGTTGTAATGGTCTTAGATGAATTTGTGCGAAAGGAACTATGTCCATTGCTGCAACCATCAACCCTACTACTTCCATGCACTGTGCTATGGAAGGACGAGGAACAGAATGAAGAACTTGACAAGTGCTTAGAAGTTTTGACTTTCTGACCTCTGTCAGAAAAATCCTAATTTCTAAGGAATCTATTATTGTTCCCAAGAAGGGAACTCTTGTCGACGGAGACAGAGAACTTTTTTCTATGTTCACCTTCCATCCGTGTGATCTGAGAAAGGCCAGAACGATGTCTGTATGAGCTTTTGCTTTTGACAGGGACGACGCTTGTATTAGAATGTCGTCCAAGTAAGGTACTACTGCAATGCCCCTCGGTCTTAGAACCGCTAGAAGGGACCCTAGTACCTTTGTGAAAATCCTTGGAGCAGTGGCTAACCCGAATGGGAGGGCCACAAACTGGTAATGCTTGTCCAGAAAAGCGAACCTTAGGAACTGATGATGTTCTTTGTGGATAGGAATATGTAGGTACGCATCCTTTAGATCTACGGTAGTCATAAATTGACTTTCCTGGATAGTGGGTAGAATCGTTCGAATGGTTTCCATCTTGAACGATGGTACCCTGAGAAATTTGTTTAGGATCTTCAAATCCAAAATTGGTCTGAAAGTTCCCTCTTTTTGGGAACTACGAACAGATTGGAATAAAATCCCATTCCTTGTTCCTTTATTGGAACTGGGTGTATCACTCCCATCTTTAACAGGTCTTCTACACAATGTAAGAACGCCTGTCTCTTTATTTGGTTTGAGGATAAGTGAGACATGTGGAACCTTCCCCTTGGGGGTAGTTCCCTGAATTCCAGGAGATAACCCTGAGAAACTATTTCTAGTGCCCAGGGATCCTGAACATCTCTTGCCCAAGCCTGAGCAAAGAGAGAGAGTCTGCCCCCCACTAGATCCGGTCCCGGATCGGGGGCTACTCCTTCATGCTGTTTTGTTAGCAGCGGCAGGCTTCTTGGCCTGCTTACCCTTGTTCCAGCCTTGCATCAGTTTCCAGGCTGGTTTGGGTTGTGAGGCATTACCCTCTTGCTTAGAGGATGCAGAATTAGAGGCCGGTCCGTTCCTGAAATTGCGAAAGGAACGAAAATTAGACTTATTTTTGGCCTTGAAAGGCCTATCTTGTGGAAGGGCGTGGCCCTTTCCCCCAGTGATGTCTGAAATAATCTCTTTCAATTCTGGTCCAAATAGTGTTTTAGAAAGAAAAGGGAAATCCCAGGCGCCTACCCTAAGGAGGCTAGGTTTGAGTAAAATTGGATGGAGAAATAAATTGGTCAAAAATGTATTTTAATAATAGATTAGATTATTAAAAACAACAAATTAAAACAGATTTAAACACATTAAATACAAGAACTTCATGGATCCATGATAAATTACATAAATTGCATATAAAAAACTATATAAAAAAGGTTAAAAATCAAGAATAAGTAATCGATAAAATTTTAGGTAAATCTTAGGTAGTTATGTGCGGTTTTGCATCAAGATGTTCCACATATAAAACCAAAAAACAACAATTGCAGACAATCCTAATGAAACATTTCAAGCTGAAGCGGTGTCAAAATCAAGATAAAACAGTAATAAACTTATAGTGGAAAATCCAAAAAAATGTGAATAATAACTTTCCAATGAGGGGGATGAAAGAAGTCTCTAGTCCTAGTTGGTGATAAAATGACGAATCTTGTGCAAATGCTGCAAATATGAGTGTGGGAAATTTCACAAAAAAGACAGGCAATAGTGTTGCAGCGGTACAAAACAAATCCAGCAAAAAGTGTTAAAAGAGAAAAATATCCAGCAAAAAGTGTTAAAAGAAAAAAAGTTCGTTAGAAAAAATAGGTGAAACAAGTATAAATGAAAAAACTGGCACTGCAGGCGGGCACGTGCGCTACTGCAGCCGGAAGTTGCTCAGCTGTCACCCGGCAACTTCCGGCTGCAGTAGCGCACGTGCCCGCCTGCAGTGCCAGTGTGAGGTTATTGGAGTAAACGGCCAGGTTACTGTTCGTGGGTTTTTGTTTTATTTTCAAGTATTTTTATATCTTTTATATTTTTTACATCTGATCTGAAGACCGTTTTTGAAGTTACACACGTTTGAAGAGTATTAGGAGTACTATCACCAGAATTTTTTTCATTTATACTTGTTTCACCTATTTTTTCTAACGAACTTTTTTTCTTTAACACTTTTTGCTGGATATTTTTCTCTTTTAACACTTTTTGCTGGATTTGTTTTGTACCGCTGCAACACTATTGCCTGTCTTTTTTGTGAAATTTCCCACACTCATATTTGCAGCATTTGCACAAGATTCGTCATTTATCACCAACCTTTTTTTCTCAGACACTTGAATATATTTATATAGGACTAGAGACTTCTTTCATCCCCCTCATTGGAAAGTTATTATTCACATTTTTTTGGATTTTCCACTATAAGTTTATTACTGTTTTATCTTGATTTTGACACCGCTTCAGCTTGAAATGTTTCATTAGGATTGTCTGCAATTGTTGTTTTTTGGTTTTATATGTGGAACATCTTGATGCAAAACCGCACATAACTACCTAAGATTTACCTAAAATTTTATCGATTACTTATTCTTGATTTTTAACCTTTTTTATATAGTTTTTTATATGCAATTTATGTAATTTATCATGGATCCATGAAGTTCTTGTATTTAATGTGTTTAAATCTGTTTTAATTCGTTGTTTTTAATAATCTAATCTATTATTAAAATACATTTTTGACCAATTTATTTCTCCATCCAATTTTACTCAAACCTAGCCTCCTTAGGGTAGGCGCCTGGGATTTCCCTTTTCTTTCTATCTCCAATATTGGGCACTTGCTAGGAGTCCCCCTTCCTAGGCTTAGAGGTTACCATTAGGCGCTGAGGTTTCACTTTTAATCCAAATAGTGTTTTACCTTTGAAAGGGATGTTAAGCAATTTTGTCTTGGATGACACATCCGCTGACCAAGACTTTAGCCAAAGCGCTCTGCGCGCCACGATAGCAAACCCTGAATTTTTCGCCGCTAATCTAGCTAATTGCAAAGCGGCATCTAAAATAAAAGAGTTAGCCAACTTAAGTGCGTGAACTCTGTCCATAACCTCCTCATATGGAGTCTCTCTACTAAGCGAGTTTTCTAGTTCCTCGAACCAGAACCACGCTGCTGTAGTGACAGGAACAATGCACGAAATGGGTTGTAGAAGGTAACGTTGCTGTACAAAAATCTTTTTAAGCAAACCCTCCAATTTTTTATCCATAGGATCTTTGAAAGCACAACTATCTTCGATAGGAATAGTAGTGCGTTTGTTTAGAGTAGAAACTGCCCCCTCGACCTTAGGGACTGTCTGCCATAAGTCCTTTCTGGGGTCGACCATAGGAAATAATTTCTTAAATATAGGGGGGGAACAAAAGGTATGCCGGGCTTTTCCTACTCCTTATTTACTATTTCCGCCACCCGCTTGGGTATAGGAAAAGCGTTGGGGTGCACCGGAACCTCTAGGAACTTGTCCATCTTGCACAATTTCTCTGGAATGACCAAGTTGTCACAATCATCCAGAGTAGATAACACCTCCTTAAGCAGTGCGCGGAGATGTTCTAATTTAAATTTAAATGTCACAACATCAGGTTCAGCTTGTTGAGAAATTTTTCCTGAATCTGAAATTTCCCCATCTGACAAAACCTCCCTCATGGCCCCTTCAGATTGGTGTGAGGGTATGACAGAACAATTATCATCAGCGCCCTCCTGCTCTTCAGTGTTTAAAACAGAGCAATCGCGCTTTCTCTGATAAGTAGGCATTTTGGATAAAATATTTGCTATGGAGTTATCCATTACAGCCGTTAATTGTTGCATGGTAATAAGCATTGGCGCACTAGATGTACTAGGGGCCTCCTGTGTGGGCAAAACTGGTGTAGACACAGTAGGAGATGATGTAGTATCATGTTTACTCCCCTCATCTGAGGAATCATCTTGGGCAATTTCATTATCTGTGGCAGTACTGTCCTTACTTTGTTTGGACGCTATGGCACAATTATCACATAAATTTAAATGGGGAGACACATTGGCTTTCATACATATAGAACATAGCTTATCCGAAGGCACAGACATGTTAAACAGGCTTAAACTTGTCAACAAAGCACAAAAAACGTTTTAAAACAAAACCGTTACTGTCTCTTTAAATTTTAAACAGAAAACACTTTATTACTGAATATGTGAAAAAGTATGAAGGAATTGTTCAAAAATTACCAAAATTTCACCACAGTGTCTTAAAGCATTAAGAGTATTGCACACCAAATTTCAGAGCTTTAACCCTTAAAATAACGGAACCGGAGCCGTTTACAAATTTAACCCCTATACAGTCCCAGCTATAGCCTTTGCTGAGACCCAACCAAGCCCAGAGGGGAATACGATACCAATTGACGCCTTCTAGAAACTTTTGCAGCAAATTTCAGATCCTCACACATGCATCTGCATGCCCTGCTCTCAAAAAACAACTGCGCAGTAATGGCGCGAAAATGAGGCTCAGTCTACAACTAGGAAGGCCCCCTGACTGGAAAAGATGTCTAACATAGTGCCTGCCATTTAATAAACGTTCCCCAAGTTTATAAATGCGAATTGTCAGCATAAATATGAATAAAATGCCCAAATAAAGCAATCGATTTAGCCCATAAAAATGTCTACCAGTTTTTTAGCCCATATTAAGCCCTTTATTCTGTTTGTTTGACTAAGAAAATGGCTTACCGATCCCCATGAGGGGAAATGACAGCCTTTCAGCATTACATGGTCTTGTTAGAAATATGGCTAGTCATACCTTAAGCAGAAAAGTCTGCTAACTGTTTCCCCCAACTGAAGTTACTTCATCTCAACAGTCCTATGTGGAAACAGCAATCGATTTTAGTTACTGTCTGCTAAAATCATCTTCCTCTCACAAACAGAAATCTTCATCCTTTTCTGTTTCAGAGTAAATAGTACATAACAGCACTATTTTAAAATAACAAACACTTGATAGAAGAATAAAAACTACATTTAAACACCAAAAAACTCTTAACCATCTCCGTGGAGATGTTGCCTGTGCAACGGCAAAGAGAATGACTGGGGTGGGCGGAGCCTAGGAGGGACTATATGGCCAGCTTTGCTGGGACTCTTTGCCATTTCCTGTTGGGGAAGAGATATCCCACAAGTAAGGATGACGCCGTGGACCGGACACACCAATGTTGGAGAAAATATAATTTTATATGATAGTAACACTGTAAGAACTATACTACAAAAGTATAATATTATAATGATTAAATTATTTTAAAGGGATACTAAACCCATTTGTTTTATTTCATGAATCAGATAGAGCATGATATTTTAAGCGCCTTTGTAATTTACTCCTATTATCAATTTTTCTTTGTTCTCATGCTATCTTGATTTGAAAAAGCAGTACTGTAAGCTTTAGAGCCAGACCATTTTTTGTTCAGCACCTGGGTAGCACTTGCTGATTTGTGGCTAAATGTAGCAAACCAATTAGCAAGCGCTACCCAGGTGCTGAACTAAAAATGGGCCGGCTCCTAACCTTTTATTACTGCTTTTTCAAATCAAGATAACATGAGAACAAAGAAAAATTGATAATAGGAGTAAATTAGAAAGTTGCTTAAAATTGCATGCTCTATCTGAATCATGAAAGAAAGAATGAGTGGTTAGTATCCCTTTAAAATGGAAAATTCAAGATAAAAAAAAAACACATGATCTTTCTTAATCCCTAATGTGACACCTTCAGTTTAGGGTTGTGATGTCCCAGTTGGTAAGTACTGGATTTAACCACTAGAGGTCAGTATTTCACAGACTGTCACATTCAGTATTTCAGGAATGGATAAAAATGTGCTAATAGAGGGAAGAAAAAAAAGTAATTTATATTTCTAGGAAACCGTTTCATTGTTACTCACTGTTGTGTGTACACTACATACATAGAACCATTTGTACTACTTGCTGATGTGTTATTATTGTGTGCAAGCAGTAAGGCACTTCGACAATACCAGGATTACTTGGTAAATCAAATTTAAAAGATCTCCATTTTGTATCACTGTGAACTACATCCCTATTTAAAGGGACATGCAACCCCAAACATTTAATTCATGATTTAGATAGAGAATACAATTTTAAACAACTTTCCAATTTACTTCTATTATTTGATTAGCTTCATTCTCTTGTTATCCTTTGCTGAAAGTTTTATCTATGAATGTTCAGGAGCAGCAAAGAACCTAGGTTCTAGCTGCTGATTGGTGGCTACATATACATACCGATTGTCATTAATGCTCCTTCAACAAATGATACCAAGAGAATGAAGCAAATTTAGTAATCTAAGTAAATTAGAACGTTGTTAAAAAGTGTATGTTCTACCTAAATCATGAAAGAAAATAAGGAATTGTAGATATCTGAATTTCTAGGCTATAGCACAATACAGTTTTATTACATTTTTATGTAATATTCTGCTTGTTTTCTAAACAGGAATGTAAATGGTCTATTTATTTTTTATGTCACACAAAGACTAGGCAGACATGTAATGTTATATATAAAATTATGCATATTTACCATTTCTAGAGCTCCCCTGATGACTCCTGACAGTAGGTTACAGTAGGAAAGTGATGAGCGTCCCGTTGGAAGTTCTTCAATAAATTCAACTAATGGATTTTTTTCGAGGATGAGGGAAAATTCATTCCCACCAACATTGTCACCAATCAGAGTAGGGGTGATACCAAGGTACATTTTGAACGCCACCTGTAAGATTAAAAATACAAAAACTTACACCTCTGTTAAAATCGGCAAAAATACCCATCTAAATAATGAAAATGCTTCTTTGATGATCTGTTTTTAAAGGTAAGTATTGCTGCTAGAGAATTCTACTGCAATAATTCCTTTATTACCCATTCCCTAGTTTTGCATAACCAACAGTTATATTAATACACTTTTTTTTACCTCTGTGATTACCTTGTATCTAAGCCTCTGCAGACTGCCCCTTATTTCACTTCTTTTGACAGACTTGAACTTTAGCCAATCAGTGCTGACTCCTAGGTTACTCCATATGCGTGGACACACCCTCTAGTGGTGAAACACTGCCAAAATGCTTTCATGTGAGGAGGCCTTAAAGGTCTAAGACATTTGCAGATGAACCTCCTAAGTTTAGCTTTCAACTAAGAATACCAAGAGAACAAAGCAAAATTGGGGATAAAAGTAAATTGGAAAGTTGATTAAAATTACATGCCCTACCAGAATCATGAAAGTTTATTTTGGACTAAACTGTCCCTTTATTGTCCTTTATTGTAACAAAGTTAAAAATAAATGGGAAAACAAAGCAGACATCAAATAGCTAGAAAAGTCAACAGTCCCAGCTGAGGTAATTCAGCAGAAGCCATAGTCATCGCTGTTAAGAAACTACAAAATTGTTCAACTTTATTTATAAACACCTTTACATTACTTTTTTTTTTTTACTTTTTTTTTATACAGGAATTAGCAAAAATGCTTCTAATAAAAGCTACAGCTGTTTCAAAAGTGTATTTAAAGAGACACGAAACCCAACATTTTCCTTTCATGATTCAGAAAGAGCATACAATTTTAAATTTTACTTCTATTATCTAATTTGCTTAATTCTCTTGGTATCCTTTGTTGAAAAGCATATCTAGATAGGCTTAGGAGCTTGGAGCTGGCTGCTGATTGGTGGCTGAACTTGTATGCCCATTTTCATTGGCTTACAAATGTGTTCAGCTAGCTCTCAGGAAAGCATTGCTGTTTCTTCAATAAAAGATACTAAAAGAATGAAGTAAAATTGATAACAGAAGTAAACTGGAAAGTTGTTTAAAAATGTATAATCTGTTTGAATCATAAAAGAAAAAAATTGGGGTTTCATGTCCCTTTAAGTTTGCACCATGCACCAATATTTAAAACACATCACTTGCTCAGAGACCTTAAAGGGACACTGTACCCAAAAATTTAATTTTGTGATTCAGATTGAGCACGAAATTTTAAGCAACTTTCTAATTTACTACTATTATCAAATTTTCTTTATTCTCTTGGTATCTTTATATGAAATGCAAGAATGTAAATTTAGATGCCGGCCCATTTTTGGTGAACAACCTGGGTTGTCCTTGCTGATTGGTGGATAAATTCATCCACCAATAAAAAAGTGCTGGCCAGAGTACTGAAACCAAAAAAAGCCTAAATGCCTTCTTTTTCAAATAATGATAGCAAGAGAACAAAGAAAAATTGATAATAAAAGTAAATTAGAAAGTTGCTTAAAATTTCATGCTCTTTCTGAATTACAAATGAACAAATTTGGGTTCAGTGTCCCTTTAAGATGCTTGTACCATCTGGTAATGACTCAATTTGTTCATTGCTGACATAATACAAGCCACAATGGCGCTCTGAGCAGCTGCAGTATTTAAAATGCTGGTGCACAGAGAATATCTAGTTATAGATGCACGTGCAGAGAAAAATGCTAACCCTAAAACAGTGATAACTTTTACTAGAAGCATTTTTGCCAATACATGTATATTGCAAATACGTTTATATTCAAAGATGTAATTCATCTATGTGCATTTCAATTTTGCACGGAATGTCGCTTTAAGCCCTTAGTAAGACTGGTTCTGTCTAATAGCAGTGCTATTCACTTACAATTCTTCATATAAAAGCACAGATTCGGTGGGGCGGAGCCGGCCGCAGCAATGGAGGCTGTGTAACTCCTGAGCTCCGAAACCAAGCTCCACAGCATCGCCCAAAATAGCCATCATCCTACCTACCAGAACCTGCAAACTATGCTCAAATGAAGGCGGAGCCGCGGATGACTCAGGGAACCTCGGGACCACCAACAGCTAAAGCCCCACGGTGTCTAACACTGCTGCCAGTCACATCGGACACCGCCTCCCGGGCGGCTCACTGCAACCCACGCACAGGCTGCAGGCCCACTAGTTCCGGCGAGACCAACATCGAGTCACTTCAGGAGGGTGAGATTCTACCACTTAACCCAATACCGGAGAATTAGGTAAAGAAGGGAGCAAGGGGCACACACCACATACCTATAGCGTGGCGCAACCTCTGAGCGCAACTTTGCCGCATAAAGCCTGAGCGGAGGGCCACCATCTTACCGCCCTAAAACACAACACCTCAGCATTAATACAAAGAGACAGTGTATAGCGGTCACGGTGTATTTATTTCCGCATCCCTTGGCCCCAACGCAGTCAGAATACCTCAGGGAAATAACCGTAGTAGGCACTGGTTCCAAAGTAATCAAAGTTATGGAAGCCCTGCAACTACAATATCAGAAAAAAACAGGTCTGCCCGGTAAATCAACATATTCATAACTGCACTACGCACCATTATGCAGCTATCCAGATCTGTACACACCAGCTAGGGCCCGCTCTGCACACTGCTCCCAAGGCCCCAATCAACTTAGTCTGCAAGGGTGAACTGCCTGTTTTTTTTATTGGATCTTCTCATATACAAAGGGGCCCTGCCATTATTTGCTTGGGGACTTTTATAATAGCATACCAATTAACAGCACATTCTATCTGACTGTGCTACCTATCTTACAGTAAGGTCCAATTACTACATCAGTACCTGAAGAGAGGAGCTAGGACATTCATCTCATTCTAGGCAACGCTAAACGATGAATACTAAACGCTCAGCAAAACCTCTCAAGCCGCCTAAAATTTCCAGCCACAGGGACAGCCTAGTAGACCAGTTTCTTTCATGTAATTAGCAAGAGCCCATGAGCTAGTGACGTATGGGATATACATTCCTACCAGGAGGGGCAAAGTTTCCCAAACCTCAAAATGCCTATATATACACCCCTCACCACACCCACAAATCAGTTTTACAAACTTTGCCTCCCATGGAGGTGGTGAAGTAAGTTTGTGCTAGATTCTACGTTGATATGCGCTTCGCAGCAGGCTGGAGCCCGGTTTTCCTCTCTGTGCAGTGAATGTCAGAGGGATGTGAGGAGAGTATTGCCTATTTGAATTCAATGATCTCCTTCTACGGGGTCTATTTCATAGGTTCTCTGTTATCGGTCGTAGAGATTCATCTCTTACCTCCCTTTTCAGATCGACTATATACTCTTATATATACCATTACCTCTACTGATTCTCGTTTCAGTACTGGTTTGGCTTTCTACTACATGTAGATGAGTGTCCTGGGGTAAGTAAGTCTTATTTTTGCGACACTCTAAGCTATGGTTGGGCACTTTTATATAAAGTTCTAGATATATGTGTTTAAACATTTATTTGCCTTGATTCAGGATGTTCAACGTTCCTTATTTCAGACAGTCAGTTTCATAATTGGGATAATGCATATGAATAAATCAATTTTTTTCTTACCTTAAAATTTGACTTTTTTCCTGTGGGCTGTTAGGCTCGCGGGGGCTGAAAATGCTTCATTTTATTGCGTCATTTTTGGCGCTGACTTTTTTGGCGCAAAAAATTTCTGTGTCATTTCCGGCGTCATACTTGTCGCCGGAAGTTGCGTAATTTTTTTTACTTTTTTGCGCCAAAAGTGTCGGCGTTACCGGATGTGGCGTCATTTTTGGCGCAAACAGCATTTAGGCGCCAATTAATGTGGGCGTCTTTTTTGGGGCTAAAAAATATGGGCGTCTTTTTTGTCTCCTCATTATTTAAGTCTCATTGTTTATTTGCTTCTGGTTGCTAGAAGCTGGTTCATTGGCATTTTTTCTCATTCCTGAAACTGTCATTTAAGGAATTTGATCAATTTTGCTTTATATGTTGTTTTTTCTATTACATATTGCAAGATGTCTCAGATTGACCCTGAATCAGAAGCTACTTCTGGAAAATCGCTGCCTGATGCAGGATCTACCAAAGTTAAGTGTATTTGTTGTAAACTTGTGGTAACTGTTTCTCCGGCTGTTGTTTGTGATGAATGTCATGACAAACTTTCTAATGCAGATAATATTTCCTTTAGTAATGTTCCGTTACTTGTTGCTGTTCCATCAACATCTAATATTCAGGGTGTTCCTGTTAACATAAGAGATTTTGTTTCTAAATCTATTAAGAAGGCTATGTCTGTTATTCCTCCTTCCAGTAAACGTAAAAGGTCTTTTAAAACTTCTCATGTTTCAGATGACTTTTTAAACGAACATCATCATTCTGATTCTGATACTGATTTTTCTGGTTCAGAGGCTTCTGTTTCAGAGATTGATACTGATAAATCTTCTTATTTATTTAAAATGGAATTTATTCGTTCTTTACTTAAAGAAGTCTTAATTGCATTAGAAATAAAGGAGTCTGGTCCTCTTGATACTAAATCTAAACGTTTGAATACGGTTTTTAAACCCCCTGTAGTTATTCCGGAGGTTTTTCCCGTCCCTGATGCTATTTCTCAAGTAATTTCCAGGGAATGGAATAATCTGGGTAATTCATTTACTCCTTCTAAACAGTTTAAGCAATTATATCCTGTGCCATCTGACAGATTAGAGTTTTGGGACAAAATCCCTAAGGTTGATGGGGCTATCTCTACTCTTGCTAAACGTACTACTATTCCTACGGCAAATAGTACTTCCTTTAAGGATCCTTTAGATAGGAAAATTGAATCCTTTCTAAGAAAAGCTTACTTATGTTCAGGTAATCTTCTTAGACCTGCTATATCTTTGGCGGATGTTGCTGCAGCTTCAACTTTCTGGTTAGAAGCTTTAGCACAACAAGTAACAGATCATAATACTCATAGCATTGTTAATCTTCTTCAACATGCTAATAACTTTATTTGTGATGCCATCTTTGATATCATTAGGGTTGATGTCAGGTATATGTCTTTAGCTATTTTAGCTAGAAGAGCTTTATGGCTTAAAACTTGGAATGCTGATATGTCTTCTAAGTCAACTTTGCTTTCCCTTTCTTTCCAGGGTAATAAATTGTTTGGTTCACAGTTGGATTCTATTATTTCAACTGTTACTGGGGGGAAAGGAACTTTTTTACCACAGGATAAAAAATCTAAAGGTAAATTTAGGTCCGCTAATCGTTTTCGTTCCTTTCGTCATAATAAGGAACGAAAGCCTGATCCTTCCCCTACAGGAACAGTATCAGTTTGGAAACCATCTCCAGTCTGGAATAAATCCAAGCCCTTTAGAAAGCCAAAGTCAGCTCCCAAGTCCACAGGAAGGTGCGGCCCTCATTCCAGCCCAGCTGGTAGGGGGCAGATTACGTTTTTTCAAAGAAATTTGGATCAATTCGATTCACAATCTTTGGATTCAGAACATTGTTTCTCAAGGGTACAGAATAGGCTTCAAGATAAGGCCTCCTGCGAGAAGATTTTTTCTTTCCCGTGTCCCAATAAATCCAGTGAAGGCTCAAGCATTTCTGAAATGTGTTTCAGATCTAGAGTTGGCTGGAGTAATTGTGCCAGTTCCAGTTCTGGAACAGGGGCTGGGGTTTTACTCAAATCTCTTCATTGTACCAAAGAAGGAGAATTCCTTCAGACCAATTCTGGTTTTAAAAATATTGAATCGTTATGTAAGGATACCAACATTCAAAATGGTAACTATAAGGACTATTCTGCCTTTTGTTCAGCAAGGGCATTATATGTCCACAATAGATTTACAAGATGCATATCTGCATATTCCGATTCATCCAGATCACTATCAGTTTCTGAGATTCTCTTTCCTAGACAAGCATTACCAGTTTGTGGCTCTGCCGTTTGGCCTAGCAACAGCTCCAAGGATTTTTACAAAGGTTCTCGGTGCCCTTCTGTCTGTAATCAGAGAACAGGGTATTGTGGTATTTCCTTATTTGGACGATATCTTGGTACTTGCTCAGTCTTCACTTTTAGCAGAATCTCATACGAATCGACTTGTATCGTTTCTTCGAGAACATGGTTGGAGGATCAATTTACCAAAGAGTTTGTTGATTCCTCAGACAAGGGTAACCTTTTTAGGTTTCCAGATAGATCTAGTGTCCATGACTCTGTCGCTGACGGACAAAAGACGTCTGAAATTGGTTTCAGCTTGTCGAAACCTTCAGTCTCTATCATTCCCTTCGGTAGCCTTATGCATGGAAATTCTAGGTCTTATGACTGCTGCATCAGACGCGATCCCCTTTGCTCGTTTTCACATGCAACCTATTCAGCTCTGTATGCTGAACCAGTGGTGCAGGGATTATACAAAGATATCGCAATTAATATCTTTAAAACCGATTGTACGACACTATCTGACGTGGTGGACAGACCACCATCGTTTAGTTCAGGGGACTTCTTTTGTTCTTCCGACCTGGACTGTGATCTCAACAGATGCAAGTCTGACAGGTTGGGGAGCTGTATGGGGGTCTCTGACAGCACAAGGGGTTTGGGAATCTCAGGAGGCGAGATTACCAATCAACATTTTGGAACTCCGTGCGATTTTCAGAGCTCTTCAGTCGTGGCCTCTTCTAAAGAGAGAGTTGTTCATTTGTTTTCAGACGGACAATGTCACAACCGTGGCATATGTCAATCATCAAGGAGGGACTCACAGTCCTCTGGCTATGAAAGAAGTATCTCGAATACTTGTTTGGGCGGAATCCAGCTCCTGTCTAATTTCTGCGGTTCATATCCCAGGTATAGACAATTGGGAAGCGGATTATCTCAGTCGCCAGACTTTACATCCGGGCGAGTGGTCTCTTCACCCAGAGGTATTTCTTCAGATTGTTCAAATGTGGGGACTTCCAGAAATAGATCTGATGGCTTCTCATATAAACAAGAAGCTTCCCAGGTATCTGTCCAGATCCAGGGATCCTCAGGCGGAAGCAGTGGATGCATTGTCACTTCCTTGGAAGTATCATCCTGCCTATATCTTTCCGCCTCTAGTTCTTCTTCCAAGAGTGATTTCCAAGATTCTAAAGGAGCGTTCGTCTCTTCTGCTGGTGGCTCCAGCATCGCCTCACAGGTTTTGGTATGCAGATCTTGTCCGGATGGCTACTTGCCAACCGTGGACTCTTCCGTTAAGACCAGACCTTCTATCGCAAGGTCCTTTTTTCCATCAGGATCTCAAATCCTTAAATTTGAAGGTATGGAGATTGAACGCTTGATTCTCAGTCATAGAGGTTTCTCTGACTCCGTAATTAATACTATGTTACAGGCTCGTAAATCTGTATCTAGGAAGATATATTATCGAGTCTGGAAGACTTACATTTCTTGGTGTTCTTCTCATCATTTTTCCAGGCATTCTTTTAGAATTCCTAGAATTTTACAGTTTCTTCAGGATGGTTTGGATAAAGGTTTGTCTGCAAGTTCCTTGAAAGGACAAATCTCTGCTCTTTCTGTTCTTTTTCACAGAAAGATTGCTAATCTTCCTGATATTCATTGTTTTGTACAGGCTTTGGTTCGTATAAAACCTGTCATTAAGTCAATCTCTCCTCCTTGGAGTTTGAATTTGGTTCTGGGGGCTCTTCAAGCTCCTCCGTTTGAACCTATGCATTCGCTGGATATTAAATTACTTTCTTGGAAAGTTTTGTTTCTTTTGGCCATCTCTTCTGCTAGAAGAGTTTCTGAATTATCTGCTCTTTCTTGTGAGTCTCCTTTTCTGATTTTTCATCAGGATAAGGCGGTTTTGCGAACTTCATTTAAATTTTTACCTAAGGTTGTGAATTCTAACAACATTAGTAGAGAAATTGTAGTTCCTTCATTGTGTCCTAATCCTAAGAACTCTAAGGAAAGATCGTTGCATTCTTTGGATGTAGTTAGAGCTTTGAAATATTATGTTGAAGCTACTAAAGATTTCCAAAAGACTTCTAGTCTATTTGTTATCTTTTCTGGTTCTAGGAAAGGTCAGAAGGCTTCTGCCATTTCTTTGGCATCGTGGTTAAAGTCTTTGATTCATCAGGCTTATGTTGAGTCGGGTAGAACTCCGCCTCAAAGGATTACAGCTCATTCGACTAGGTCAGTCTCTACTTCCTGGGCATTTAGGAATGAAGCTTCGGTTGATCAGATTTGCAAAGCAGCAACTTGGCCTTCTTTGCATACTTTTACTAAATTCTACCATTTTGATGTGTTTTCTTCTTCAGAAGCAGTCTTTGGTAGAAAAGTACTTCAGGCAGCTGTTTCAGTTTGATTCTTCTGCTTATAATTTCAGTTTTTTTCATTATAAGATTTAAACTTTGTTTTGGGTGTGGATTATTTTTCAGCGGAATTGGCTGTCTTTATTTTATCCCTCCCTCTCTAGTGACTCTTGCGTGGAAGATCCACATCTTGGGTATTCATTATCCCATACGTCACTAGCTCATGGACTCTTGCTAATTACATGAAAGAAAACATAATTTATGTAAGAACTTACCTGATAAATTCATTTCTTTCATATTAGCAAGAGTCCATGAGGCCCACTCTTTTTTTGTGGTGGTTATGGTTTTTTTGTATAAAGCACAATTATTCCAATTCCTTATTTTTTATGCTTTCGCACTTTTTTCTTATCACCCCACTTCTTGGCTATTCGTTAAAAGTACAGAACAGAAAAGCTGAGGGGCGCTTACGTTCCTGGAGTTGGTCTGTGAGCAAAAAGGAAGCCAGTTGCTCTGTTGAGCAGGAAGTAGATCCACTGTGGTAGCGTATTGCAATTGTCAGTGATGGTCTCATTCCTGTGTCACTGTGGTGATGGGCGCTGCCTGAGAAAGAAGGGGGTGTATTCTCCAAACACCTCCAGCAGGGAACAATCTGTGAAAAGAGAGCTAAGACAGGCGCAGCCCAATTCAAGTGTAGTTTTCTTTAATTCAGTGTAAGAGCACACGTACAAATGGCTACTTACAAAATGCACAAATAAAAACTGCATATAAAGGTATCTTTACATCCAAACTGTATTGTTGTGTGACATACAGTTGTAAAACAATCTCTACGCGTTTCGTCTGAGGACGCTCAGACTTTCTCAAGAGGTAAAAAATTGGAAGTGTTGCAAGCATGGTACCTACCGGCTTTATAAAAGGAACCACTGATTGCATAATTGATTACCAGCCAATCATTGTATAGGTGAAACTGATTGGTAGGTAAGCATGCTAAGTTAAAAAAAATACTTTGCATTATTACATGTCTAAAAGGCATATATAATTTATTCAGTGCAGTCACTTTAACCCCTTAATGACCACAGCACTTTTCCATTTTCTGTCCGTTTGGGACCAAGGCTATTTTTACATTTTTGCGGTGTTTGTGTTTAGCTGTAATTTTCTTCTTACTCATTTACTGTACCCACACATATTATATACCGTTTTTCTCGCCATTAAATGGACTTTCTAAAGATACCATTATTTTCATCATATCTTATAATTTACTATAAAAAAAATGATAAAATATGAGGAAAAATGGAAAAAAAACACACTTTTTCTAACTTTGACCCCCAAAATCTGTTACATATCTAAAACCACCAAAAAACACCCATGCTAAATAGTTTCTAAATTTTGTCCTGAGTTTAGAAATACCCAATGTTTACATGTTCTTTGCTTTTTTTGCAAGTTATAGGGCCATAAATACAAGTAGCACTTTGCTATTTCCAAACCATTTTTTTTCCAAAATTAGCGCTAGTTACATTAGAACACTGATATCTTTCAGGAATCCCTGAATATCCCTTGACATGTATATATTTTTTTTTAGTAGACATCCCAAAGTATTGATCTAGGCCAATTTTGGTATATTTCATACCACCATTTCACCGCCAAATGCGATCAAATACAAAAAATCGTTCACTTTTTCACAAATTTTTTCACAAACTTTCGATTTCTCACTGAAATTATTTACAAACAACTTGTGCAATTATGGCATAAATGGTTGTAAATTCTTCTCTGGGATCCCCTTTGTTCAGAAATAGCACACATATATGGCTTTGGCGTTGCTTTTTGGTAATTAGAAGGCCGCTAAATGCCACTGCGCACCACAAGTGTATCATGCCCAGCAGTTAAGGGGTTAATTAGGGAGCTTTTAGGGAGCTTGTAGGGTTAATTTTAGCTTTAGTGTAGTGTAGTAGACAACCCCAAGTATTGATCTAGGCACATTTTGGTATAGTTCATGCCACCATTTCACCGCCAAATGCGATCAAATTAAAAAAAACGTAAAATTTTTCACAATTTTAGGTTTCTCACTGAACTCATTTACAAACAGCTTGTGCAATTATGGCACAAATGGTTGTAAATGCTTGTCTGGGATCCCCTTTGTTCAGAAATAGCAGACATATATGACTTTGGCGTTGCTTTCTGGTAATTAGAAGGCCACTAAATCCTGTTGCGCCTCACACGTGTATTATGGCTAGCAGTGAAAGGGTTAATTAGGGAGTTTGTAGTGAGCTTGCAGGGTTAATTTTAGCTTTAGTGTAGAGATCAGCCTCCCATCTGACACATCCCACCCCCTGATCCCTCCCAAACAGCTCCCTTCCCTCCCCCACCCCACAATTGTCCCCGCCATCTTAAGTACTGGCAGAAAGTCTGCCAGTACTAAAATAAAAGGGTTTTAAAAAAAAATGAATTTTTTTTAGCATATTTACATATGCTACTGTGTAGGATCCCCCCCTTAGCCCCCAACCTCCCTGATCCCCCCCAAAACCGCTCTCTAACCCTCCCCTCTGCCTTATTGGGGGCCATCTTGGGTACTGGCAGCTGTCTGCCAGTACCCAGTTTACAATAAAAAGTGCTTTTTTTTTGTTTGTTTGTTTTTTCTGTAGTGTAGCTTCCCCCCCCCCCACACACACACACAGACAAACCCCCACCACCTTGCTGATCATTTTTTTTTTTTTTTTTTTGACTTTTTTTAATATTTTTTATTTCCACATTTTCTGTAGTGTAGCGGTTCCCACCCGCTCCCTCCCCGTGCACGCGCCTGCCCCCACCCTCCCGTGCGCGCACGCCCGTGCGCGCCCCCAGCCACCCCCGCCCACGATCTCGCCCCCCTTCACATCAACAGGGCCATCGATGGCCGCCACCCGCCTCCCGGTCCGGCTCCCACCCACCAACGCAGGGAGCCACCGATCTCCGGTGCAGAGAGGGCCACAGAGTGGCTCTCTCTGCACCGGATGACTTAAAAAGGTTATTGCAGGATGCCTCCATATCGAGGCATCACTGCAATAACCGGAAAGCATCTGGAAGCGAGCAGGATCGCTTCCAGCTGCTTTCCACACTGAGGACGTGCAGGGTACGTTCTCAGGCATTAACTGCCTTTTTTCTGAGGACGTACCCTGCACGTCCTCAGTCGTTAAGGGGTTAAATGCAGACTAGAAGTTGAAAAATGAAAATAATAATAAGAATGAAAATAAGAATGAAAATGAATATGAAAAAATGATAAGCATAAATTATACTACATATACAAACTATGCAGAAATAAGCATTGTGTTAAAAATCCTTGAACATTAAAAGCAAGAGGAATATTTAAAAACAATGTTTTTAGAAAAATGTAGTTTAAAATGTGCTGTTATGTATTTAAAATATATTTGTTATAAAACTACATAAAAGCTTGCAGGTCTAGTTCTAAATTTAGACCTGATGGTTGCATGGTGTTCAATTGATAAATCCACCATGATTCTCTCTACGAGTGTTAAAAGCCTATTTGGAAATTTATTAGGGGGTATCCAGTCTATAACTTGGATTTTTAGGGATGAAGGATTTGAATTGTGATGTGATTTAAAATGTTCTGGCACACTGTGTGTCATAAGGCCATTTTTTATATTATGGACATGTTCTCCCAGCCTCGTGCGTATACTTCTTTTGGTTCTTCCTACATAGATCAAATTGCAGCTGCATTTCAGCAGGTAAACTACATAGGTGGTACTGCAATTACTCTTGTATTTTTGTTTGAATGTTATATCTCCCCCTGAATTAGTGAAGGTAACCTCCCTGTTTACATGTTGGCACATGCCACATCTGGATATCCCGCATTTGTAGGTGCCGGGTTTCTGTTGTAACCAATGTATTTTGTCTTTAATTGTACAAGGTTTATTAGGATTACGCAATCTTGTGGGTGCTAAAATATTTTTAAAATCCATATTTTTTCTAAAAGTTACCAAAGGTTTATCTGGTAAAATATCACCCAGTATAGGATCTGCCTTTAACACACCCCAGTGTTTCTTTAGGATATTTTGTATTTCTCTTGAACCCTGACTGTATGTTGTGATGAATCTGACATTATTTGGTGTATTAGATTGTCTCCTTCATTTTGATTTTTCAGTGGGAAGTAAAAGAGTTTTTCTGTCCATTAGAGAAACTTTAGTTTTAGCCTGTTCTAATATCTCAACTGAATAACCCTTTTCAATGAATCTAGAGTCTAGTAGGGCACTCTCTTGATTATAATCGCTTATTTTAGTGCAGTTTCTCTTTACCCTTTGGTATTGCCCCAGGGGAATGCTGGTCTTCCACCTGGGTAAATGGCCACTGCCTGCATTGAGGAACCCCTTTTTATCAGTTGGCTTTCTGAAATTCTTCACTGCTACCTTGTTTTGTTCATCAATATATAAAATTAAATCAAGAAACTCTATTTGTTTGGTGTCTATTTTTGATGTAAATTTTAAATTATAATTGTTTGTGTTGATATGTTCTATAAACTTCTTACATAGTGTTTCGCTTCCTCTCCAGATGATAATCACATCATCTATATACCGAAAATAACAAATTATGTGACTTGGCTATTCGTTAAACTGATTTGTGGGTGTGGTGAGGGGTGTATTTATAGGCATTTTGAGGTTTGGGAAACTTTTCCCCTTCTGGTAGGAATGTATATCCCATACGTCACTAGCTCATGGACTCTTTCTAATATGAAAGAAATGAATTTATCAGGTAAGTTCTTACATAAATTATGTTTTTTTACACCTTGTAGCACAAAAATGGCTGCAAGCGAAGATTCCAACAAGTCGCCATTAAAAAAGGCGCCAACACCTCAATAAAATGTGGAAGATCCAGAGGAGAGTACGCCGATACCAAACACCATCCTTTCCACACTCGCGTCCAAACAGGACATAGCCGACATCATCCGCTCATGTATACGCAAAGAGATAGCCGAAATAAAACAAAATCTACACTCCATGGGCAATAGAGTAGAGGCAATGGAGGAATTCACTGACCACCTACAGGAGGAAATCAACGTGGTCCACAACACCACAAACCAACATACTTCTCTCATAGCTGATCTCTATGATAAAATAGAAGATCTTGAGAACAGAAGTTGACGGAAAAACCTCAGAATTCGGGGTGTTCCTGAGTCGGTACTACCCAAAGATTTCCCAACCTACCTCCCGGCTCTCTTTGCACATCTCAAGAATTCATCTCCCTCTACGGATATACCTTGGGTCAGAGCCAATAGGGCCCTCAGACCCAAAACCCCTGATACGGCCCCTCCAAGAGATATCATCATGAAGTTCAGGGAGTTCAGAGAAAAAGAAGAGCTCCTTAACCTCTCACGTAAACACCAACCAGTGAAATTTCGGGGAGTTGTTCTCCAATTCTACCAAGACCTGTCACAACGGACACTGCAAAGGAGAAGAGACCTCACTCCTTTAACAACGCTTCTCCGGCAAAAAAAAATTCTTTACAAGTGGGGGTTCCCGTTCCACCTTTATGTCCTTCACGGAAACAGAAAACTGGTCTGCAAGACCCTGGATGATGTTGGAACTTTCTGCTCAGCATTAGAAATTGACCCCCCGGAGGATCTACCTACAGATGAGCCTGCTGAACCCCCTAAAAAGAGACCTGCCAGACCTGACCTTGGTCATTGGCAAAGAGTAGCCCCTAAGCCGAGGAACAGGCAACCGGCCAAGCCTCTTGGCCCTCCATCTCATGATCCAGCTTAGGCGGGCTCTCTTTTTCACAGGCCTGTGCCGAGCTGGGTACCTACAATAGCCTCACAGACCGATTTCTATAGAACTGTATTTGGGTAATGTATAGTCTTGTTTGTATATTTTTATTTGTAAGTCCTGAGGTTCCTTTTCAGTTAGTTCTTAATTGTAATTGTTTATTAATCCTAATACCTACCCCTACTTCACTTATACGATGATTAGGCTATTAGGCGTTAGTCAGATTTAATAGTAAACCTATTCTACGAAGGAGCTGGCCTAAACCCTCCCTTCTGCAATAAACGATATATGCCTTTAATAGCATTAAGATACTTTTTGATAAGATGTAAAAAAAATTGTGTTTGTTTCAATTTTGTATTTTTGTTTTATTGTTCTTGTTACGTAACGGAGACATGGGCTCATTGGCTCATATAGAGAAAGCAACATGTGACAACCTATTCCACTTGCACATACATACTCATAGGCAACAACACACAGCTAAAGCATGACCGCAAACAATAAATCTCTTACACTAATAAGTCAGAATGCTAGGGGCCTGAACTCTGCACAGAAACGCTCATTAGCTATGCGAGACCTATGCAGAAAGGGGGGTGACATCCTCTTCTTACAGGAGACACACCTTTTGAAAAATAATGAGCCCAAGTATTTTGGTGGATAGTTTACACAATACTTCCACAGTTCTATTGACCATAAACGCAATGGCGTGAGCATCCTGATAAGCAAGCACATACCGTTCGTCCCTATACAAACCTACACAGATACAGATGGTAGATTTCTATGTGTGACTGGCCGGCTATTCGGCTCCCCCGTGACACTGGTCAATCTATATGCCCCAAACACCAAGCAATTCCCTTTCTTTAAAAAATATTTTGCGCAGATCTTAGATCATACGATAGGAGCACTTTACATAGGTGGAGACTTTAACATCCCCATCCAACCACACTTAGACACCACAAATCCTAATCCCTCAATATCTAAGCGTATAGTTAAACAAATTTGGAAGCTCATGCATGATCAAACACTGTTTGATATCTGGAGATTTAAATACCCTGACAGGAGGGATTACACCTTTTTTTCTGCTGCACACCAATTTTCGCCCTATCTCACTGCTGAACGTAGATGCCAAGCTTTACGCAAAACTCATAGCCTCCAGACTCAACAAATTCCTACCACACCTAATCCACTTTAACCAAGTAGGCTTTGTTCCCCACAGGGAGGCACGAGACAACACTATTAAAATCTTAAACCTACTGGAATATTCTCAATCACAAGAAGTCCCCTCTATCTTCCTGGCTATCGATGACGAAAAGGCTTTCGATAGGCTGGACTGGCGGTTCCTAAAATTCACATTAGCCCGGTTTGGCCTAGGAGAAAAGCTCATAGAGAAAATGTTCGCTCTCTATCAAGAGCCAAAAGCCCGCATCAAACTAAACGACTCCATATCAGATCCATTCCCCATACTGAACGGAACAAGACAAGGCTGCCCCCTTTCCCCTCTCTTGTTCATTCTAGCAATGGAAGTTTTAGCCTCTAATGTCAGGAAGAGTGAGGAAATATGCGGAATCCAAATAGGCGACACACAATACAAAACAACGCTATATGCAGACGACATCCTATTTTCCTTAACCTCCCCCTTGCAATCCCTCTCTGCACTCATGCCGGTAATAGAGACATACAGCACCCTCTCTAATTTTAAAATAAACATGCAAAAATCGGAGTTCTTGGGGATTGGGATCACTGACCAAGCGGCTAAACAGATTACCACACAATACCAATTTATGCCAAAACATAACTCCATAAAATATTTAGGTATACATATAACAAAATCAAGAGAATCCCTATACCAGCTAAACCACCAGACCCTCCTAGATTCTGTCAGATCAGAGTTGAGGACATGGCGGAACAAATGCCTCTCATGGCTGGGCAGGATACAAGCCTTTAAAATGAGCATTTTGCCTTGTTTCCTCTACATATTCCAGACTATACCTACCCTACCTCCCCCACAGTTCATACACTCTGCACAGGCCATACTGAACGATTTTATATGGGCAAGCAAAAGACCTAGAATAGCTAAGCCTATTATTTATAGAAACAGAGACAAGGGAGGACTTGGAGTACCCAATCTCCTATTTTACCAACAGGCGGCACAACTAACTAGAGTGGTTGACTGGTGCAAAAATACACCGGACAAGGAGTGGATAAAGCTCGAACATGATCTTGCCAGCTCCAAAAGCTTAGGGTCAGTTTGCTGGACATACAAACAACATAGGAACATGTCACCACACACTCCTTCGTTGGTGACGGACACACTTTCAACATGGGACTGCCTAACGAAATCTCAGACGGGCATATCAACAATCCCCTCGCCACACACCCCTTTACTCCACAATAACGACTTCCCCCCGCTTATACATAAATGGTCAGAAGGAACATATACACTCGCAGCTGGTCTACCCTGTCACCTAGTAATTGAAAGAGGGACAATATTGCCCAAAACATCTCTAGCAGAAAAAAACATCACTTTCTTTAGCAGATGGTTCGAGTATCTGCAACTGTCACACTATCTCTCCAGTCATATGCACAAACCTAACCTAGTAAGGAACTTAAATTCTTTTGAGCTCCTATGCCAGCCACCACACGCAGGGAAGGGTATTCTCTCAATGATATATAAAATTCTTATAACTTTGCACTCAAACAACCTCCCACCATACACTAAAGCATGGGAATACGAATTAGGATTTGATGTCCCCCCGGAAACCTGGGACATCATCTTTCAACAAATGGGTAAGGCACCCTCCTCAATGAGCATCACAGAGACGAACATGAAGCTGCTAGGGAGGTGGTATCTCTGTCCAAGCAGGTTAGCTAAAATCTACCCACACTCTAATCCCCTCTGCTGGAGGGATTGCAAGCAGACAGGCACACTGTTTCACATCTGGTGGGACTGTCTCATACTCCAACCATATTGGCAGGACATTCACAGAGAAATGCAAAAAGTCCTCTCACAGGAAATCCCCTACAACCCCTTGACATTATTATTTAATAAACCACCTAAGATCAAGTGCAAGTATAGGTCTGTTCTATTATACATTATGTTAAGTAGCGCAAAACAGCTGGTCCCTAGGCTATGGAAACAGCAGAGAATCCCATCACGAAAGGAATGGTCACAAAATGTGACACTCCTCATATCCCTCGAGAGATTTCATTATTTGAAAACTAACAGAATGGAATTTTATTGTGCAATGTCTCTATACTGGGAAACATACCTCCACACCTACACAAATGCAGGGCCACAACCACAAACAAATAATAGCTCCGGTACTGTCCCATCCACATTTACCTAGGCACTCCACACACTACGTCAAGGGGACAGATTGGGCTTTAACCCAGACCAGAGCCCATGTCTCCTTAGTATTGTAGGAAGATGGGAGAAAACCTATCTACATAGCAATTGCTTTATAGGATATACATTTATTTGAATATCTTTTCTGTTGCCAACATTTACAAAAAGTATAGTCTTCATTTGCAAGATGCCTCTGGTTAGACACGAATTACGTAACAAGGTTCACATAGTTTATGTGTTTAGCAGTTCTTTTGTTATTTTGTTTTACAAAAATGGAAAAAACCTACAAGCTACTGTTTTCTTCAATGACGGCCCCTTTGTCGGTGGCACCATGGACTTTAGAACTTATCAATATGGACATTCCTCAACATATATGCTTATGGTAATAACATTGTACCTTTTATTGGTTTCATCTATTAAGGCCGGACGAGTTCCATGGCAATTGTACAATCTTTTGTTATTTCAATAAAGCTTGTTTGAAAAAAAAAAAAAAAAAGCACAGATTCTTTTTCCAATACTCTCATTTTAAGGATTACTTTAATTGTTTTTGGCCTGCTTGTTATACTGAGACTAATACATTTTCCTGTTGCTACTGCTGAAAAAACCCCATCTCATTTTGGAGGAAAACTACAACTATTAGCATGTAAAAAAAAGCATTCCATGAAATCAGCTTCCTATATACTTCAGTTTCTATCAATCAATTTTTGACCTTAAACTAACATTCAAGTAATTTTTCTGTGATTTATTGAACTCAAAATTACATTTTACACCAAAAGAATTTGTATTAATCCAATCCATAAACTCAAGGGCCAAATATTAATTTCCTTGCCAGATAATCAAGTCATTAAAGGGACACTCAGGTTAAATTAAATTTTCATGATTCAGATACAGCATGTAATTTTAAACAACTTTCCAATTTACTTCCATTAAAAAAAATGTGCACAGTCTTTTATATTTACAATTTTTGAGCCACCAGATCCTACTGAGCATGTGCAAGAATTCACAGACTATACGTAGGCTTACCATACGTCCCGTTTTTACCGGGATTGTCCCTGTTTTGAGCCCCTGTCCCAGTGTCCCACCCGTTTTTACATTTTGTCCCGGCCGCCGGTGTTCTACTGTCATCCAGCGTTTTGCGCATGCGCTGCCTTTTACAGGTGTCTCACTCTGCTCTCTGCTGCCTGTCGGAATGTGCGACCGTGACGTCACCACAACAGACGGGTCGCAGAATCCGACAGATAGCTTGTGTTCCACTGCTCCGCCTCTTCTTCATCCTATGTTTTAGGCGCCAGTTCTGAAAAAGCATCGTGCGGCTGCACACTGTCTGTGACTAGACTGTCAGACTGTCTGTGTGTGCAGCGGTAGAAAAAAAAAACATTTTTGAATCTGATTCTTGCAGCAGCTTGCCGATCTTCTTGAGCCTGGTAAGGTAACTTGAGGATAATTTTTAAATAAGTTAAATAAAATAACATAAGTATATCTGTGTCGTTTTTTACTACTTACTAAGTCTATACCAGTGGCAGTTACTAAGTTAGAAACTGCCACTGGTATAGACTTAGTTACTAACAGCTAGGCTATGTGTTGATTGTAATATGTACAATCAAGTCAAGTTATATTATTTTATTTATATTTATTTATAATATTTATATTATGATATGATATTTGCTGTGTAATTTATATAATTATTGCTTCTGGGGTCACTGATCAATCATCATTAATTATAATTTATGGTAATATTGTGCTGCTGGTCATTAATTATGTTAATATAAAATTGTGCTGCTGGGGTCATCATCATTAAATTAATGATGATGATGACCCCAGCAGCACAATTATATTAACATAATTAATGATGATGATCCCAGCAGCACAATTAAATTAACATAATGATGATGATGACCCCAGCAGCACAATTAAATTAACATAATTAATGATGATGACCTCAGCAACACAATTATATTACCATAATTAATGTAATTAATTATGTTAATATAATTGTGCTGCTGGGGTCATTAATCATCATTAATTGTGTTAATTTAATTGTGCTGTTGGGATCATCATCATTAATTGTGTTAATATAATTGTGCTGCTGGGGTCATCATCATTAATTATGTTAATTTAATTGTGCTGCTGGGGTCATTAATTATGTTAATATAATTGTGCTGCTGGGGTCATCATCATTAATTGTGTTTATATAATTGTGCTGCTGGGGTCATCATCATTAATTATGTTGAAGGGCCAAAATAAACTTTCATGATTCAGATAGGGCATGTAATTTTAAACAATTTTCCAATTTACTTTTATCACCAATTTTGCTTTGTTCTCTTGGTATTCTTAGTTGAAAGTTTAACCTAGGAGGTTCATATGCTAATTTCTTAGACCTTGAAGGCCACCTCTTTTCAGAATGCATTTTAACAGTTTTTCACCACTAGAGGGTGTTAGTTCATGTGTTTCATATAGATAACACTGTGCTTGTGCACGTGAAGTTATCTGGGAGCAGGCACTGATTGGCTAAACTGCAAGTCTATCAAAATAACTGAAATAAAGGGGCAGTTTGCAGAGGCTTAGATACAAGATAATCACAGAGGTAAAAAGTACATTAATATAACTGTGTTGGTTATGCAAAACTGGGGAATGGGTAATAAAGGGATTATCTATCTTTTAAAACAATAAAAAGTCTGGTGTAGACTGTCCCTTTAATATAATTGTGCTGCTGGGGTCATCATTAATTGTTAATATAATTGTGCTGCTGGGGTCATCATTAATTGTGTTAATATAATTGTGCTGCTGGGGTCATCATCATTAATAATGGCAATATAATTATGCTGCTGGGGTCATCATGAATTGTGTTAATTGTGCTGCTGGGGTCATCATGAATTGTGTTAATTGTGCTGCTGGGGTCATCATTAATTGTGTTAATTGTGCTGCTGGGGTCATCATCCATTAATTGTGTCAATTGTGTTGCTGGGGTCTTCATAATTTATTATGGTTATATTGTGCTGCTAGGGTCATCATCATTAATTATTTATAAATAAATAATTAAATAACAAAATCATTTTGTTTGAGTAACTCAGCAATGTCAAACAATGGAACAATACTTTTGTGTGGGCTACTGTGCAAGAAGCTATGTATTTTTCAACTGGGGAGTGTAATGTTGCTCAAAGCAGGCTTGTTGAAATAATACTAATAAATAAATAATACTTATCTTATTAACTATTATAATAACAGTAACAGCACACACTTACTATTTAATGACCCCAGCAGCATACAATTATTTAATTTAAATAATAATGGTTTGCTGCGGGGGTCATTAAATAATAATGGTTTGCTGCGGGGGTCATTAAATAATAATGGTTTGCTGCGGGAGTCATTAAAGGGACACTGTACCCAAATTTTTTCTTTCTTGATTCAGATAGAGCATGAAATTTTAAGCAACTTTCTAATTTACTCCTATTATCAAATTTTCTTTATTCTCTTGGTATCTTTATTTGAAATGCAAGAATCTAAGTTTAGATGCCGGCACATTTTTGGTGAACAACCTGGGTTGTCCTTGCTGATTGGTGGAAAAAATTCATCCACCAATCAAAAAGTGCTGTCCAGAGTTCTTAACCCAAAAAAGCTTAGATGGCTTTTATTTCAAATACAGATAGCAAGAGAATGAAGAAAAATTGATAATAGGAGTAAATTAGAAAGTTGCTTAAAATTGCATGCTCTATCTAAATCACAAAAGAAAAAAATTGGGTTCAGTGTCCCTTTAAATAATAATGGTTTGCTGCGGGGGTCATTAAATAATAATGGTTTGCTGTCATGTTCATTAAATAAGGGTGTGCTGCTGGGGTAATTAAATAATAAGGGTGTGCTGCTATTTTCATTAAATAATAAGGGTGTGCTGCTATTTTCATTAAATAATAAGGGTGTGCTGCTATGTTCATTAAATAATAAGGGTGTGCTGCTGGGGTAATTAAATAAGAGTGTGCTGCTTGGGTCATGAAATAATTAATAAGGGTGTGCTTATAAGGTAACCTTGATTTTGGACATGAATTTAAAGAGGTATGAAATATTTTTTTTCTTTCATGATTCAGATAGAGCATATAATTTTTACCAACTTTCCAATTTACATCTATAATTAAATTTCCTTAATTTTCTTTGTATCCTTTGTGAAGGAGCAGCTATCTGGTAAGTCAATGACAAGAGGCATATTGTGCAGCCACCAATCAGATAGCTCCTTGTTGTGTATTGCTACCTCTGAGCCTATCTAGGTATACAAGTAAAATGGAAAGGCATTGATTCCAAAGGCCAGGAAAGCAAAGATCTGATTTAGTTGAGATGTTCACTAAATTTTTGTGTATTAATTCCTGTTTATTCTTGTTATTATTTCATTATTCTATATTTTCAAAGTGACCCCCTCAGCCACATATATTGGTATAGGAGGGAAGCACCTGGTGCTTTCCCATTTATACTTAACACCTCCCCTTCTGCTCAGCAGGTGAAGGGTTTTTTTACCGAATCCTTCCACCCAGCTATTGGTGACTAGAAGGGTTTTTGAGAGGTCAGCACTCAGACTCGCCATGTATTTGTACTGAGAGAACCTTGGTAGTAATGATTTAATGAATATATTTATATTTTCTTTTCAGAATAATTTTGACACTTTGGAGTGTAGTGTAGTGTAGTGTTTGCCAGGAGCCACAATCTTGGAGATTTACAGGTAAGACTTTAATGAAGTGGTTGCAAATGATCTTTCATTTGAACTTTGCTCACCACTTATATTTATATATATATTTATATTTTCTTTTCAGAATAATTTTGACACTTTGGAGTGTAGTGTAGTGTAGTGTTCGCAGGAGCCACGATCTTGGAGATTTACAGGTAAGACTTTAATGAAGTGGTTGCAAAGGATCTTTCATTTGAACTTTGCTCACCACTTATATTTATATATATATATTTATATTTTCTTTTCAGAATAATTTTGACACTTTGGAGTGTAGTTTAGTGTAGTGTTTGCAGGAGCCACGATCTTGGAGATTTACAGGTAAGACTTTAATGAAGTGGTTGCAAAGGATCTTTCATTTGAACTTTGCTCACCACTTATATTTATATATATATATTTATATTTTCTTTTCAGAATAATTTTGACACTTTGGAGTGTAGTTTAGTGTAGTGTTTGCAGGAGCCACGATCTTGGAGATTTACAGGTAAGACTTTAATGAAGTGGTTGCAAAGGATCTTTCATTTGAACTTTGCTCACCACTTATATTTATATATATATATTTATATTTTCTTTTCAGAATAATTTTGACACTTTGGAGTGTAGTTTAGTGTAGTGTTTGCAGGAGCCACGATCTTGGAGATTTACAGGTAAGACTTTAATGAAGTGGTTGCAAAGGATCTTTTATTTGAACTTTGCTCACCACTTATATTTATATATATATTTATATTTTCTTTTCAGAATAATTTTGACACTATGGCGTGTAGTTTAGTGTAGTGTTCGCAGGAGCCACGATCTTGGAGATTTACAGGTAAGACTTTAATGAAGTGGTTGCAAAGGATCTTTCATTTGAACTTTGCTCACCACTTATATTTATATATATATATTTATATTTTCTTTTCAGAATAATTTTGACACTTTGGAGTGTAGTTTAGTGTAGTGTTCGTAGGAGCCACGATCTTGGAGATATACAGGTAAGACTTTAATGAAGTGGTTGCAAAGGATCTTTCATTTGAACTTTGCTCACCACTTATATTTATATATATATATTTATATTTTCTTTTCAGAATAATTTTGACACTTTGGAGTGTAGTTTAGTGTAGTGTTTGCAGGAGCCACGATCTTGGAGATTTACAGGTAAGACTTTAATGAAGTGGTTGCAAAGGATCTTTCATTTGAACTTTGCTCACCACTTATATTTATATATATATATTTATATTTTCTTTTCAGAATAATTTTGACACTTTGGAGTGTAGTTTAGTGTAGTGTTTGCAGGAGCCACGATCTTGGAGATTTACAGGTAAGACTTTAATGAAGTGGTTGCAAAGGATCTTTCATTTGAACTTTGCTCACCACTTATATTTATATATATATTTATATTTTCTTTTCAGAATAATTTTGACACTTTGGAGTGTAGTTTAGTGTAGTGTTTGCAGGAGCCACGATCTTGGAGATTTACAGGTAAGACTTTAATGAAGTGGTTGCAAAGGATCTTTCATTTGAACTTTGCTCACCACTTATATTTATATATATATTTATATTTTCTTTTCAGAATAATTTTGACACTTTGGAGTGTAGTTTAGTGTAGTGTTTGCAGGAGCCACGATCTTGGAGATTTACAGGTAAGACTTTAATGAAGTGGTTGCAAAGGATCTTTCATTTGAACTTTGCTCACCACTTATATTTATATATATATTTATATTTTCTTTTCAGAATAATTTTGACACTTTGGCGTGTAGTTTAGTGTAGTGTTCGCAGGAGCCACGATCTTGGAGATTTACAGGTAAGACTTTAATGAAGTGGTTGCAAAGGATCTTTCATTTGAACTTTGCTCACCACTTATATTTATATATATATATTTATATTTTCTTTTCAGAATAATTTTGACACTTTGGAGTGTAGTTTAGTGTAGTGTTTGCAGGAGCCACGATCTTGGAGATTTACAGGTAAGACTTTAATGAAGTGGTTGCAAAGGATCTTTCATTTGAACTTTGCTCACCACTTATATTTATATATATATATTTATATTTTCTTTTCAGAATAATTTTGACACTTTGGAGTGTAGTTTAGTGTAGTGTTTGCAGGAGCCACGATCTTGGAGATTTACAGGTAAGACTTTAATGAAGTGGTTGCAAAGGATCTTTCATTTGAACTTTGCTCACCACTCACTAACCCTTCTTTTCTACAGGAGTGCACCAGATAGTGAGCTGCTGGTCGTAGCCTCAGGCATCCCACAGCTCTACTTAATCTAATGTGAAGCCTACCATAGAGACAAAGAAGCTGAGGTGCTGAGGGGGAACACTTAGGACTTTGCACAGTGGTCACAGCTCATGTGCAAGAGACTGTTGACATTCACAAAATTTTGAACTTTACTTTGGCAAAGATTTTGTAGTTTTATTTGTAGTTTTAAATTTCTAATTTAATATGCCGAAAAGAGCATGCACATTTACCAAAGAACTAGAACAGGAATACCCTTTTTTAAAAAAGCTTTCTTTGGACAGGGTAAAATGTGATCATTGTCTTGCAGTGTTCTCGGTGTCGCACGGAGGGAGGTCTGATATTAAAAACCATTTGCAAACTCAAAAACACAAGGTGAGTGTTGCCTCAGTTGCTACATCATCACGAGTAGATAGTTTTTTTAAAAGCTCAGAAACAACCGAATTGGAACTTCTCGTTGCCGCTAAAGAAGCTACCTTTGCTTTTCACACAGTTTCCCATGACTTGAGTTTCAAGACATCTGACTGTTCGTCAAAGTTGGTCTCAAAATTCTTTGAGCCAAAATTTCATCTGGCACGAACAAAATGTGAAGCAGTGATTTTGAATGTTATTGCACCAATGGCCAAATCTGAACTTACTGAAGACCTAGCAGTGGCAAATTTTGTCACAATTTCTATGGATGCTTCAAATAGAAAAGATGTAAAAATGATACCTTTCATGATTCGATACTATATACCTGGTCAAGGGGTACAAGTCAAATTTTTAGATATGCAAACTGTTCCTGGTGAGACGGCTGAGATCTTGACTGATGCCTTATTCTCGGTTATTGACAAATACGGGTTAAACGAAAAAGTTGTTGGATTTTGTGGAGACAATTGTAACACAAATTTTGGCGGTGTAAAACGAAAAGGCAAGAACAATGTTTTTAGCCGATTAAAAGCTAAACTAGCAAGGGACCTTGTTGGCATTGGCTGTGGTGCACACATTGTGCACAACTGTCTCCAAACAGCTGTTGACGTATTACCAATTGACATTGAAGCACTTGTTGTCAAAATTTTTAAATATTTTCACATATACACAGTTCGTGTAACTCATTTAAAGGAATTTTGTGACTTTGTCAGAGTGGAATACAAAAAACTATTACAACATGGTAATACCAGATTTTTGTCAATGCTGCCAGCAGTTGAAAGAATTCTTTACATTTTTGAGGGCTTGAAATCCTACTTTTGTTCTGAAGAACACTGCCCAGAATTGATAAAACAATTCTTTGACAATGAGTGTGGTGAAATATATTTATGGTTTGTACACGGGCAACTTAGCCTTTTCAACAAAGTGATTTTGGTCATGGAAAAGAACAATGCCAGTGCAGCAGATGTCACACTAGAAATGCAAACATTGATTACAAATATCAATGAACGGAAACAGTGTGAATTTATACCTCAAGGAGCAAAGGCTTTGCTGAGAAAACTTGAAGAAAATGGTGGTAACATTGAAAAAGTGAAGGGAGAATTTGAAAGATTTTATGAAAGATGTCTTTCATACCTAGACCTATGGAAGGAAAGCTTTGGACAGGCAGAAGACTTTGTCTGGTTAAATTCTGGAGACATATCTTGGCCAACTGTTGAAGAGTCTGCAGTTACGATAAATAAAAAGATAGGCAAGCAAGCAATAAACATTGATCAATTATTTGATGAGGTGGTTATTGCTAAGAGCTTTTGGGCTTCTAGGGAAGAAATTTGGCCAATACAAAATTTTAATTATGAAGAAAAGTGGAAAGATTTTTTTGTCCATTGCAAAGAAAAAAACATATTGGTACAAAATCTTAATGCTTTAGTAGAATACATTCTTTGTCTTCCTGGTACTTCTGCACCAGTTGAACGAGTGTTTTCTATAATTAATAATGTATGGTCAGAAGACAGGGGTCAAATGTTGGAAGCTACAGTCAGGGGTCTTTTGATGGTTAAAATAAATTTGCCTTTAAGCTGTTTAGAGTTTTATGAAAAAATTAAAAGAAACAAACAATTTCTCAGAAAAGTTGTTTCAAGTGAAAAATATGGAAGTACTAGTGATTGAATAAAATATTACCTGTCAAGAAAAATATGTTGAATCACCACATCTGGGCCTCAAATTCACCAAACAGATATATTTCACTTTGATTTTATTGTTATGGTTTTATTTTTCTGTTAACAAAAGGGAGAGTGTATTGCATTGCATTTTCGATTATTAAGTCATTTTATCTATGGGGTGCAGCAGCATAGAGACACATCCTAAGGAGGATTTTGCAAGTTCTTAATGTTGCACTAAGTGTTTTTTTGTTTTACATTACCTCCTGACTAATAAAATGTTTTTTTGAAAAAAAGAGTTTAGTTTCTTATTTTTAACTGTCAAATTTATCTTTAACTTAAAAATTAGTTCCGGTCGGCAAATGCCCCGCCCTTGGCCGCGCCCCTGACCACACCCCTGACCACACCCCCGCTGGCACTGCGCCAGGTGGTCCCAGTTTCACCTCTAAAAATTATGGTAAGCCTAACTATACGTATATACATTTGTGATTGGCTGATTGCTATCACATGGTACAAGGGGAGTGGAAATATACATAACTTTGAAATCTGTTATAACAAAATCTACTACTCATTTGGTGTTCAGACTAAGTGCTATTGCATTGTCTTGTTATCTTGCATTTGTTGATTATGCAAATCTAATGTGTTGACTGGTCCTTTAAAGGGACAGTCTAGGCCAAAATAAACTGTCATGATTCAGATAGAGCATGTCATTTTAAAAAATTTCCAATTTACTTTTATCACCAATTTTGCTTTGTTCTCTTGGAATTCTTAGTTGAAAGCTTAACCTAGGAGGTTCATATGCTAATTTCTTAGACCTTGAAACCCACCTCTCTTCAGAATGCATTTTAACAGTTTTTCACCACTAGAGGGTGTTAGTTCACGTATTTCATATAGATAACAATGTGCTCGTGCACGTGAAGTTATCTGGGAGCAGGCACTGATTGGCTAGACTGCAAGTCTGTCAAAAGAGCTGAAATAAAGGGGCAGTTTGCAGAGGCTTAGATACAAGATAACCACAGAGGATAAAAGTATATTAATTCACCTGCTCCCAGCTGCAGGTAAAAATAAAAAAAAAAATGAAGAAATGAACAGCAGCCAATCAGCATCAGCAGTGCTGAGGTCATGAACTCTTACTGTGATCTCATGAGATTTGACTTAACTCTCATGAGATTTCATAGTAAGCTTCCTTTACCTGATTGGTGAAATAATATGAGAGTTCACGAGGCTCATCCCCTAAGCTGTCCCAGGACAGACACACTAAAATGCTGCTTAGAAATCCTTTACAATGGGAGGTGGGTACTGAGGAACTTTTGAGGTAAAATATCTTTCTTTTTTACATAGAGATGTTCAGGAGATATTTTCTAGTCAGCTTTTTACAGCTATGCTGCATCACTTTCAAGTGTTTAAACATTTGGGTATTATGGCCCTTTAATTATTTATTTGCTTGAAAACCTAGGTCTGAAGCCTTAAAATGTTGCTCTCAAAGAACAGACCATCACAGATGTGCTATATAATGACAATATATTTATGTTACATGTTTATGAGAAATTTAGAGCCTTTATGAAATAAATAATGAGAACTAAGGATATGTTTGTGCATTTAAATAATAAAAATCATATAATTATACAACTAGATAAATTATGTCTAACACATTCTGATCACACAAAGAAGTTTAAAAAGCATGCACTTTCAATTCATGATCAATGCAAGTCACATAAAAAAGAAAAAAAAGGAAATCCTGTCTTGCAGCTCTTTAGTCTCAAATGTCATGTAGAACTGTAGTCCCATTTCTTTCTACTAATACATTTCATTTGTACTGTCAGTATGCATAACCAAAGCTTGCCAGTGGGTCACATGCAATAAAACTCATACTCACCAGACATCACTTCATAGGCAAAATGAATACTCTTAATAAAGGCTATAACCTCACTGTGAGTTGTGAACTTTCTCCTATAGAAACCAATGAACTACATACCTTTCACCCTTCATATTAATCTTACAATTGGTTTAATCTAAAAGCACACAAGACAAACAGAATTGATTTAGAGACCATCCTGGAGTCATTTGATGTTCAACAAACTACTTTAGTCAGTTGCACATCGTCAGACATCATCAGATTTGTAAATTCATCAGCTAAGGTAAAACATTCTATATAATGACTTGAGAATGATTAGCAGATAACCTCACTGATTACTTCACACGCATGAGCAGCCACTGAATGCCTCTAGAGTAATCTCATTTAAATAATTCGGCCTGTGGGCATACTTCAGGATGGTTTCTGATGACTAGTCTGGAGTCATTGATATAATTAACTTCTATTATCAACATTACTTTATTCTTTTGGCATTCTTTGTTAAAGAGTAGTCTATGGAGTACAATGCACTACGAAGAGTTAGCTGAACACCGAGCCAATGACAAGAGGCATGTATGTGTATTCACCAATCACCATCGATCTCCCAGAAGTGCATTGCTGCTCCTGAAAATACCTAGGTATACTATTAAAGGTACATGAAACTCAATTTTTCTCATGATTCAGACAGAGCATACTTTTTTTAAAAACTTTTCAATTTACTTCTATTATCAAAATTGCCTCATTCTCTTGATAACCTTTATTGAAGGACCAGGAATGCACTACTGGGAGCTAGCTGAACACATTGGTAAGCCAATGATAAGAGGCATATATGTGCAGCCCCCAATTAGCAGCTAGGTCCCAGCCCCTACCTAGGTAAGCTTTTCAACAAAGGATATCAAGATAAATAGGTACAATTCGATCATAGAAGCAAATTGCAAAGTTGTTTAAGATTGCATGCTCTATTTTAAATCATGAAAGTTAATTTTTTACTTAATTGTCCTTTTAATTGGTTACTATTGCATTAATCATCAGCCCTATGTATTTAATTCTACGACATAAAAACTGCACAGCGCTCCAGAATCCTTTCTTGCATTACAAATAAAGAAAACAATAATAATTATAGTGGTAGTAGTAACAATATTAGTAGTAATAATTATAATAACAATTATTTTTCTTATATTTACTCTCTGGATATTATTATTCTCAAAGTATTCAGAAATTCTACCCTTTTGTTAATACTAAAAACCCTAAAAATATGTATAGGTTCATTTATTTTCAACTTAAGACTGATGGAGTACTTAAATGCTGGCAATTAAAATAAATTTATTTATATCATTAATCCATACCAGGTCAATCTAGTTGTTTACATTAACATTCTGTAAAGAAAAAAATCATTAAATCAGGGGAACTTCCGGGTAGCGGCCATGACAGGCTGCAAATTCATCAGCTCCTGCAACTTTCTACACCAGAATAAGTAAAATCCCTTTTTTACCACTTTATTGCATATTTTTTTGGGATCTTGGATACACAAGAAAGGGAGCCTGTTCACACCATGCTATTATCTGTGGCACAGAGATAATACCCAGCACACCGGAACGATTCAAGGGTTGCGGCCCACCATCTCACTATCCCCCCGGCAGGACATTAATCTGTCTCTGTCGTTAAGAAGCAGCGAATCCCGCAAATCGCTGCATATTTCCTCCTCTACAAGGCACAATATCTTTCCAGAGAACCACTGTGTGTTTTACCCTTGCTTATGGCACTCTCCTATATACCCGCTATGCAGATCCCCTCGAGCTTCCTGGGGGAGTTGCGCAGTTTGCTCCAAAACCATCATGCCGCCCTGGAAACTCAGCTTACAATGGCATTTGGTCTCGGTAGTGCTAATCTATCATGTACTCTTACCCTACCTACAGTTTGTGAGATGGAAAGAGGGGAGGCTGGTGCCTTGGGGCCCCGGCGCTCAGCCCCTGCCTCCAGTACATCATATGTAAGCGGATCGCCTGAATCTACGGGAGCAGCACAACAGATTGACCCAGGGTTGAGAATAATGACAGCGGCTGTTCCGATAAAATCTACCACCATGCTGCAAGTGCAAGTTGGAGCCTTTCTAGAACCGCAATTGAAGAGACCGCAAGTGCGAGAAACTATGGAACGCAACAGGCAACTGCTTCCAGTACAAAAGCAGAGCAGCTCTGGTGCGATTCCCATGTTACAGGCTAAATGCCTCCCTTCAGTCGCACTGCAGCCACACATACTTCCCTGTGATGGAGCTCATGGATTGCCGATTAGGACATCATTATATATGCATTACCGTGTTGTTTGGGACCCAGGAGCATTGTTCCCCTCTCAGGCTCGAGGGGTGACTTGAGGGTGAGTGAGTAGGGCAGTCAGCCACTAACTGAACACTAGGGTAGATCGTACTGACTGAGGAGCCAAGAGTGTGATGACTTTCAGGCCCATTACCACTTCCAGCAGTGTCTTTTTGCTCCCTACATAAATAAGACTGATGGATCTTATTGCATGGACTCTAGGTTATTGTTCATTACTGCTCATATAGTTTTTTTTCATAAGTAAGCATAGTTTGGTGCTAAACAATGGTGAATGCTTGTATTGCTCATATTCTATGATTCTGGGGTTACATTGTGTTCTATATATTTATGCATTCTTCAGGTTTTTTTAATTTTACTTTAAGACTACAACCCCCTTTATATTGCGCTGGGAAATTTTCTCTCAATGGCCTTTAATGTAGGCTGGTCCTGCAAATGTATCCTTACGCTGAGTTATGCTGGAACTTACACATATGCTACCTTGTCCAGGCTTGAGAGCTGAATACCCTCAGGAGGTAGTGTCATATTGTACTGCCTATATCCTAGCATTCTCATTTAGGTATCCAGTATGGCCTAACCACAGTTGCATACCATTTGGACGCATTAGCCCCTTCATTATCAATATAACCCTTCTTCTTATATATGCATTAAAGGGGATCTTCAGACCTGTAGTTACATCTCTTGTCAATGGGATATAAGTCAATATCACTTGCCAACTGTATCATAAGAATGTGCGCCATATTCAGTATGTTTTTCCTTGCAGTGCTCATGTACAGTATCATATGTCAAAGAGGGCATAACATGCAGACCATTTTTCTAGTACCATTGTTTGGCTATTTAGTTTTAATTATTTCATGTCATAAGGAAAGATACATCGTCTTAGGGTAGTGACTCATAATTGGCTATTAAGAAATACTAGCATGGCGTCTTGTTTTTAGGGTCTGTCTGTTTCCAACCTGACTCCTCCCCTCTTCATTCATACAATGGTGGGGATCGTTAGAACAACAGTTACGTTTTATGATTACAGTAAGCGTTTTTTTTTTCTTTTCAACTATACTCCTTTTATTTTCTATATGTATAATAAGGGTTTATACCTTGTTTATTGTGTCAGCTTTACAGTTAACAGGTGTCGCATTATAAAACTGAAAATTATGAGGTGAATATAAAGAGACCCATGAGTGGTCTCTACTATATAAGGCAGGCTTCTGTAAATATCATTTATTCCTCTACAGACTGGGGTCCAAAAGCGGCCTCTTCTCTTGGTAAAGAAGTCTTTGATTATTATAGGCATTTATAACTTATGTCACTTAGGGGCATAATTGATATTATCAACCTCAAGCTTTGTAGTTAACTATGTATTTTGTATAGATATACCTTGCTAGTGCTACTTTTCTTTTTATTTCTTTTCTTTCTATATAACTGTGTAATGCCTCACTGTTTTGCCTGTATGCCGAAAATTTCCCTCAATAAAAAAAAAAAAAAAAATCATTAAATCATTTATTTAAAACATTTGGTTTCTAAATTTACTGTAATTTATAATGCATTTTAATATGCCTGGGTATAATAATTATTTATTCATTTCTATCAATAAGATGTAGTTTTTTCAATTTCTGCATATTATAAATTGAAAGAAGCTGATGATGTATCATTTTTAAATCATGCTTAATACAGGTATACCTCACTTTACAGCGCTTCACTTTACAGCGATTCGCTAATACAGCGCTCTGTGGAGCTGAAGTTTAGCCTCCAAGGATTTTGAAACAGTGCTGCAATCATTGTGAGATTGCAAGAAAAGTGACTGTCACCATTTTGTTATGCTTAGTTCACTCTGTTTACAGCATTACAGTGCAATCTGTGTCTCAGTGCTATAGTCTGGCAAATGTTACTACAGTAATTGTCACTATTTTACAGGTACAGTATTTATTGAATCCTAATTGAATACTGTGCTGTGCTAGTGTTAAACTAAACGTAGCACTACTGCACCCCTAATATATGTTAGTTCAAACATTTTTAAACACACTGGCAAGTGAATAAAAAGCTAAAACTGCCTTGTTTCACTTTAAGGCGGTTTTCACTTTACAGCGGGGCTCCGGTCCCTAACCCGCTGTATGAGCGGGGTATACCTGTATTCTCATTGTGGTGATCCAATGTCACCTATACATTTCTAGAGATAACCCTATGTACTTTGACACATATTAACGCTATAATAAATAAATGACATTGTTCCTTTTTGCATGTGATACAAAGTATTTAACTTTTTTTTTTTTAAGCAAAACACCTTTTTTTTTTACAAGCATTAGATATGCAACATCTGTAGAATAATGTTTGATATTTCAACAATTAATTATTCTAATTTTTATGTTCATTTTTTTAATGTACAGTACCTTGCTGTTAGTCTATCTTTCAAGTTTGTTGCTGAAAGGTTACTGTTAGTTACAAGTTTCAGTACAACTCAGGTACTGGTTTACTTACATTGTAACCCTTTTTATAATGTCCTTACATTGTAACCCTTTTTATAATGTCCTTACATTGTAACCCTTTTTATAATGTCCTTACATTGTAACCCTTTTTATAATGTCCTTACATTGTAACCCTTTTTATAATGTCATTACATTGTAACCCTTTTTATAATGTCCTTACATTGTAACCCTTTTTATAATGTCATTACATTGTAACCCTTTTTATAATGTCATTACATTGTAACCCTTTTTATAATGTCATTACATTGTAACCCTTTTTATAATGTCATTACATTGTAACCCTTTTTATAATGTCCTTACATTGTAACCCTTTTTATAATGTCCTTACATTGTAACCCTTTTTATAATGTCATTACATTGTAACCCTTTTTATAATGTCATTACATTGTAACCCTTTTTATAATGTCATTACATTGTAACCCTTTTTATAATGTCCTTACATTGTAACCCTTTTTATAATGTCATTACATTGTAACCCTTTTTATAATGTCCTTACATTGTAACCCTTTTTATAATGTCCTTACATTGTAACCCTTTTTATAATGTCCTTACATTGTAACCCTTTTTATAATGTCATTACATTGTAACCCTTTTTATAATGTCCTTACATTGTAACCCTTTTTATAATGTCCTTACATTGTAACCCTTTTTATAATGTCCTTACATTGTAACCCTTTTTATAATGTCCTTACATTGTAACCCTTTTTATAATGTCCTTACATTGTAACCCTTTTTATAATGTCCTTACATTGTAACCCTTTTTATAATGTCCTTACATTGTAACCCTTTTTATAATGTCCTTACATTGTAACCCTTTTTATAATGTCCTTACATTGTAACCCTTTTTATAATGTCATTACATTGTAACCCTTTTTATAATGTCATTACATTGTAACCCTTTTTATAATGTCCTTACATTGTAACCCTTTTTATAATGTCATTACATTGTAACCCTTTTTATAATGTCCTTACATTGTAACCCTTTTTATAATGTCATTACATTGTAACCCTTTTTATAATGTCCTTACATTGTAACCCTTTTTATAATGTCCTTACATTGTAACCCTTTTTATAATGTCCTTACATTGTAACCCTTTTTATAATGTCCTTACATTGTAACCCTTTTTATAATGTCCTTACATTGTAACCCTTTTTATAATGTCATTACATTGTAACCCTTTTTATAATGTCCTTACATTGTAACCCTTTTTATAATGTCGAAGTATCTTTGCAGTAATTTGTTTATTTATCCCTTGCACAATTTGGGCCAGATTACAAGTGGAGCAGTATTTATTTCCTCTAGAAGTAAGTTTTTTTTGCTCGTCGGGTAGAACTTGTTTTAAAAGCAAAAAGTTTTTGCTTGCACGATAAACCCATGCGTGCAAAAAGCCTTACTTTGAATATCGCGATCATGTTAACGTATTCACCCATAAAAGTCAATGTGCGCAAATCCGATCCCATATTTTCAAGTGAGTTAACCCGACATGAAAATATGAATATTTCACATTCCACTGTTTTTCACATAGCAAAATATGTTCTGTTTATTCATAAATACATATTTCTACATATATCTGATGGTATTTTGGTACAATATTTATCTTTACATGATTATATATGAAGGAATATCTATTTATAAATGCATAGAACATATTCTGCTATGTGCATTGTGAAATATTTAAATAAATACACAGAATACCACTTTATTAAATATGAATATTGCATAAATATGTTTTTTCATGTTTTCATCTACTTGACTACAAAGGCTCCACTAATATATTTGTCTATATATGTTTGTATTTATGTGTTTATATGTGTATATGTGACTGTAAATATATATATATATATATATATATATATATATACATATAAATACATAAATACATATGTAAACACAAAAAATATATATATAAATAAATATATATATATACACATATAGAGAAAGATCAGCACACACCATCCAATATCCAACAGCCTTGTGCAAACAACATGTTTACAATATGCTATTGCCTTACCTGTACATCAGAATATGTAGTTTACGTTATTATTTGCCCATGTTTCTTGTATTACATGGGCAAAACTATAACTACATTCAGAAAAAGACTTGCCAATCACAGGTCTGCTATTCGCCAAGTGATAGACAAAGGAGAGTCTTATCAACCTGTGGCACGGCATTTCCAGCAGGCAGGCCATAGTGTAAAGACAATTCTAATTGATCATGTCCCCAAGGCTAAAAGAGGTAGTGACTGGGGGAAAGCCCTTTTGCGTTGTGAGTCTAAATGGATACACATTCTGGATACACTGATGCCTAAAGGACTAAATAAAATGATCGACTACAGCTGTTTCTTTAAATAGACGGTGGATCTCTCCTCTTCATAAATAAGAAATTTCTACCATATCCTTTGAAATACATTTTTTATTCTCTTTGCCCTTAGATTTGTTGTCAGTTTATCTGTACACAAGTTGTTTTATTCAACGTATGTAGGGTATATAGACCATGGCAATAATGTGCATGTGATTGCAACATAGAACAGTTATCTCAAAGTTATATGCTATAATGAGTGTTTTGTTTTATTTTGTATATAGTAAGTGCATGTCTAGAGACTGATGTGACACCAATATCATTTGTACTACGATCTATTTATCAGTTTGCCATGTAGTCATGGTTACGGCCATTGGTGATGACGCATATTCTCCTGCTAAATGAGATGATGCTTCTTTTGCACACGAACAGAGTCGGGTGTATTGCTTCAGGAATGTTAGTCACAGTCACCATAACTACGGCAGCACTTTGATGACATAGCTATGCCGGCCATGCATAGAGATGCAGCCATGTTTAATTATGTTAACCCGGGTCTGAGACATGATGTAGGTAACACTTAGGGGTATATATAAGGGTGCATTTGATGTATAGTGTAAGCTTGCTTGTGTAGAGCCGAAACGTTATGGAGTAAAAGGTGTTTACAAAGAATTCTGTGTGCCTACTTTATTTGGAAATCCGACAGGATCCACATCATGTCCTGATTTTAATTGGAATGTGTGTATATATATATATATATATATATATATATCTGTATATATATATATATATATATATATATACACACATATATACATATATACATATACATACACATATTTAGACATATATATATATATATATATATATATATATATATATACACACATATATACATATACATACACATATTTAGACATATATATATATATATATACACACATATATACATATATACATACACATATTTAGACATACATATATATATATATATATACACACATATATACATATATACATATACATACACATATTTAGATATATATATATATATATATACACACATATATACATATATACATATACATACACATATTTAGATATATATATGTATATATGTATCTCTATGTTAAAGTCCTTTGCCTGTCTTTTTTTCTAACTCCTGAGACCTCATATCTTTGAGCCCTTATAACTTTTTTTGTGCATTTAAAAAAAATACTTTTTATTATGATTGTAACTTTTACTTTTTTGTTTAGCGAAAAAGTAAACCAGAGCTCTGAGGACATGCTATCCCTAAGCGCGTTAATTTTAAATGCGTTCAAGTGATCGCGTTTATATTAAATTTTGTAATACGAGCACAAACAGCGACCCTTTTCGCATGCGCATAATTGTTAGCGCTCCACTCGTAATCTGGCCCTTTGTATAAAATAATTGTCATTTAAAGGGGCATTAAACACATCAAGATATTATTATAAAATGTTTAATTATATGTAATAAAACAACTTTGCAATATACTTCCATTACTTATTTTATTCTCCTTTCCTGTAATTTGATTCTGAATGTTGTGGGATTTCCAATTCATGTTAAACATGGAAGTGCAGACACAGCTATATTCTACAAAGTCATTGGTTGCACATTCTAATAAGCCATCTATAACCATTTCTAATTGGCCTCATCAGAAAAGGTAACCCAAGTTACAATATGACGGCGCCCACTGTTTATAGACATTAACTTTACCCTTATTTTTTTTCAATATTTAAACAACTAATAAAGGGCTAGATTACAAGTGGAGCACTAATTTAACATGTGCCCGTAAACAGGCAAATTTGCCCGTTGACGGGTGCACGTTTAATTAACCAGCTACTGCGACCTCTGGTTAATTAAAAAAATGTCCCCCAAATAAAGTGTAAGGTTATTTTATTAAAATAAAACATTGTAGCATCTTTATTTATTTTTTAATAACTGAACAAAGCAGTTATAAGGGGTTAAAGTGAGGGGATGTGGGGCTTTAGAAAAAAAAGGGCACTAAAAAATGTTGGTAAGAAGGATGAAGGAGTGAGAGTAAATCCATCAACACTTTTTTTCTCAAGATTTTTTAAGTATTTACACCCCACTGTAAAGAGACTTTACACCCAGGGAGTGTGCATCTGGCATGTGCAGACAGTCATGTTGTTTTCTTATTCAGTTTCAGCCTATATACCCTCACATACACTTATTTAGACACACACACACACACACGTGTGTGTGTGTTTGTGTGTATATATATATATATATATATATATATATATATATATATATATATACACAGTAAAGAAGGCACTCACTGGTCTTTTTCTTCAAATTAACTTTAATAATCGTGACGTTTCGGGGACACACTCCCCTTCCTCAGATGAGTGTCCCCCCGAAACGTCACGATTATTAAAGTTAATTTGAAGAAAAAGACCAGTGAGTGCCTTCCTTTCCTGTGCATATTCATCTGCTGGCACCCTGGCATTAAGTTGGAAAGTGAGAGTGCTCTCTATCTACATATATATATATATATATATATATATATATATATATATATATATATATATATAAAAATATAAATATTATAGCTTTCAATTCAAACACCTTGTCACATACCTTTGAACCCTTATAACTTTTTTATTAATATTTATATAAATCATTTTTGTAAGATAGTATAAATATGAGAGTAACTCTCTAACTAACTCTTTACACAAGTTCTTCGGTCACGGTAAGCCGGCAAACACAAATTTAGAATGGGTTTGGCGGTGCACATTTACTTTCAACTTATAACATAAGCACAAGTTAACGCAAGCGCAATATTGCAATATCGCACACATGCTTACTTTACCGCTCCACTTGTAGTCTATATATAATGTATTGTTATTGCCCCATATATGTAATTTACCCAAAGTGTAACATATTGTTGCTTCATAAATTAAATAAATAATGAATGCATTATGACAATATGTACTCTGAAAATTAGAAATCTGCCTCTAATCCTTGGTCTTTTCTGTCCACTCTCCTTACTTTACCAATGTTGTTATCAGTCACATTGTCCTGATAATCCTTGTTTAGAAATCAACTAGAAATTATGTGAACACCCTTACCGTGCTATAAGCCTTACAGCAATATATCTCAAAGCAACAGCTTGTTGCCAGTACCAGCTGTATTTATTCTTTTAAAGGAGCATTTTGTTGAAATTGATTATTGCTTTGTGTATTAAAGGGATACTAAACCCAATTTTTTTCTTTTATGATTCAGATAGAGCATGTAATTTTAAGCAAGGTTCAAGTAAAGATGGTCAACTTCAATGTGGGTATTTACATCCAAATTGGGTGAATAGTTTACAAAATTACAGCACTTCTTATATGTAGTCCCCTCCTTGTCAAGGGATTCAAAAGAACTGGACGATTGATTAAGAAGCAGTTTTGTGGCCTGGTGTTGGCTGATTCCTCATTATTTCATTAATGGACCGCTAAACTAGAATTGCATAATTAACAGTTAAAGGTATGGGGGTTGATTCCAAATGTGGAATTTGCATTTGTAATCTGTTGCTATGAACTCTCAATATGCGGTACAAAAAGATGTCAATGCAAGTAAAGGCCATTGCAAGGCTGAAACAAAATAAAACAAACCCATTAGAGAGATAGCAGAAACAGTGGTCAAATCAACAATTTGGTACACTGTTTAAAGACGGATTGCACTGGTGAACTCAGCAACACCAAAGGCCTGGGACGACCATAGGATAAAACTGCATTGGATGATCGCAAGTAAATATGGAAGGTTTACTACAAGGTGTAAGCCATTGGTAAGTCTCCAGAATAGGAGGGCCAGATAACATATAAAAAATTGCTGCACTTCATTCCTATCAGTGCAAAAATTAGTTATATACTTTAACACCCTCTTAATCTTGAATTGTTTTAGTGACACACATTGATATTGCCAACATATACATTTTATTCATATATTTACATTTTTAAATTGGTGTTCAACATATAAAAAGTAATTCAAGAATTAGATGGATTCGAAAAACATTCCAAAGAAGAAAATGTCTAGAACCACCAATATTGAGTCAGTAAACAAAGGATTCACAAATAGATTTGCATCAAATCTACAGCAGCAGTCCTCATACACTTTGGGGGACCTATGTACAACTGCTATATACTGAGATGACACTTAACATACTTAGTGGTCTCCATGCATTAAGAAAAAAAACTAAAAACTATTGAACATGTACCAACCAGGGCCGGATTTGGATTGGGCTGCAGCAGCTGGGGTTGGAAAGCTACAATTTAAAGGGGTGATTAATAGATGTAATTGCGTTGTAGGGTTGCTATATAACATCAATCTTACATTTTTATTTAATACAAAGTAATATAATTTAATTCTGAAAAAACTATTGGGAAGGAGTGTCCCAGTAGTCCCCTTTGAGAAAAATGAGGCATGTGCATTCTACCGACTCAACTGTCTTCATATTTTTCCAGGGCTGCTTTTTATTTCCAGTCTGGCCCTGGCACCAATTTACTTTCTCTGTATTCTATAGTATTTGGTAGTCAGATCTAAGTCTGGAAGTAAGACTAAAGTCTACCCACAATGCACTAGGGACAAATGCTATTAAGAATTTCATATGTAAGCAGATAAAATAGGAAACTGGTGAGTGGCTCTGGAATTACAATACTTTTATTCCAAATCAAGACCGACCGGCAGCTCCCAGAACATAAGTCAAATATGGGATATTATGTGATTTTGTTTAAACTAAAAATGTATGACTTTTAGAAGAGACTAGTGGGGTGATATATTAGAAACATACAAATATATTAAAGGGATAGGAAAGTCAAAACTAAACTTGCATAATTCTGATAGAGAATGTAATTTTAAGACACTTTTAAATTCACTTCTATTATCAAATGTGCTTTGTTCTTTTGGCATCCCTGGTTGAAAAAGAATACTCACATATCCTACACTAGCCACTGCTAATTGGTGCCAGCACACATTTGTGTCTTGTGATTGGCTAACTAGATGTCTTCAGCTAGCGGCCAGTAGTGCAATGCTGTTTCTTAATCAAAGGATAACAAGATAACAAAGCCAATTTTATAATGGAAGTACATTGGAAAGTTGTTTAAAATTGAATGTTCTTTTCAAATCATGAAATACAAAATTATGAGGTTTCCTGTCCCTTTAAGGGTTTTAATAAATGTCAGGAAAAAAATGATATTATTTATATCTTCTCTGAAGCACAAGTAACCTTGACCACAAAAACATGATATATTGACATTTATTTTTCCTTTTATTCAGGAAGACATTTCCAAATCTATTTTAAGTAATACAAATGTGATTAAAAGTAGACAGGAGCATTAAGTTGTCTGTTGAAATAATGTAAAACGCTTGACAAGCAGCCAATGCATTCTGACTGAAAATCAAATAAGCAAAAATACTGAAAGTATAATCACACAGGACTAACAGAAACTCTTTCTCCAGCTCTATAATTCAACATTGAGATTATAGCAAAAAGTATCAAAGCTTCTGATCAGTATCTTTGAATCCGAATAGTGGATAGTGGATCAGTCCTTGTGAGTAATGGCAGCTAAGCATTTCAGCACAGAATGAAAACCAGCCAGCTTCTTGCAAAGGGCCATATTCAAGTTATTTTATGTGTGGCCTAATAGTCCTAAAAGGATTAATATTCAGAATGGAGGTAATGTACAATATTTAAAGGGAAAAGAAGCATCAAAACAATATTTATGACAACTACTTAACTGCAAATAAATATTTATTTAAAGCTGTTGTTAAAGGGACATGAAACCCACATTTTTCTTTCATGATTCAGATGGAAAATACAATTTTAAACAACATTCCAATTTACTTCTATTATCTAATTTGCTTCGTTCTTTAGACATCCTTTGTTGAAGGAATAGCAATGCACATGGGTGAGCCAATCACACTAGGCATCTATGTGCAATCAGCAGCTACTGAGCCTATTTAGACATGCTTTTCACCAAAGGATATCAAGAGAATGAAGCAAATTAGATAATAGAAGTCAATTGTAAAGTTGTATCTTCTTTCTAAATCATGAAATAAAAAAAGTGTTTTATGTCCCTTTAAGCATGAAAGAAAATGTGCATGAATAGTGGTATTATCTGTTCTCATGCTTAAAGGGACACTGAACCCAATTTTTTTCTTTAGTGATTCAGATAGAGCATGCCATTTTAAGCAACTTTCTAATTTACTCCTATTATAAAACATTTTTCGTTCTCTTGCTATCTTTATTTGAAAAAAGAAGGCATCTAAGCTTTTTGTTTGGTTCAGTACTCTGGACAGCACTTTTTTATTGGTGGATGAATTTATCCACCAATCAGCAAGAACAACCCAGGTTGTTCACCAAAAATGGACCGACATCTAAACTTAAATTCTTGCATTTCAAATAAAGATACCAAGACAATGAAAAAAAATTGATAATAGGAGTAAATTAGAAAGTTGCTTAAAATGTCATGTTCTATCTGAATCACGAAAGAAAAAAAATTGGGTTCAGTGTCCCTTTCATAACATTTCTTTAGTATTCCAAATTAAAAACCACCATTGACAATAAATAAGAAATAGATGAATATGGAAAAATGTTTTTGTTGAAAATGACTAGGCCAATAACTATAGTGAGTGCCAGTGAGACTACACATAATGTCCCTGCATCTTACTGTACATGCATGTCAAATAAGCTATATGCAGGGAGCTTATTCCCATAATCAATTCTTAACTGACAGAAGGAATTGGCTGAGGGAGACAAAAGACCTACCAATGAATGGTAAAAAAAAGAGGGGTATAAAGAAAAGTGGCCTGCTATTTAGCGCTGTCGCTTGTGCGCAAACACTGTCAGAAGTAAACTTTTAAAGAGTGCGGGTTAGTGCGAGTATTATATATTGAAAGTAAATGGTTTGTAAATTGTTTTGCTAATTTCAGGACTTCGGATATCGCTACCGAACTTCTTATCCCTATAGACTTAAATGGAGAGCGCAACTTAAAGGGACAGTCTACAATATAATTTTTTATTGTTTTAAAAGATAGATAATCCCTTTATTACCAATTCAACAGTTTTGCACAACCAACACGGTTATATTAATATACTTATTACCTTTGTGATTACCTTGTATCTAAGCATCATCTGACAGCCCCCTGATCACATGACTGTGACTATTTATTATCTATTGACTTGCATTTAGTATTGTGTTGTGCTAAATCTTAAATAACTCCTCGGGGATTAACACAATGTTATCTATATGGTCCACATGAACTAGCAGTCTGCTGTTTTGAAAAGCAAATAAAAAAGCATGTGATAAAAGGCTGTCTATAGTGGTTTAGAAACAGGCAGAAATTTAGAGGTTTAAATGTTATAAAGAAAAGTAATATATTAATGTTGGTTGGGCAAAGCTGGGGAATGGGTAGTAAAGGCGTTATCTATCTTTTTAAACAATAACAATTTTAGTGTAGACTGTCCCTTTAAAAAAAACTTACACTTATCGCTCGTACGCTAGCGTGACACCATGTTAGACCTACACCACTAACCCGAAGTGAGTAATAAGTATTTTACATTCCTCTCTTCTTAACATAAGATAAAAGGTACTTTTTAGCTATAAATATTTATTTCTACATATATCTATACCTATATCTATATGAATATATACAGGTATAGACATGTATACAGATATAAATAGAAATACATATTTTGAAATACAACAAACATTTCTTTCTAAGTAAAGTAATATATCTAAGTAAAATATTTACAGTAAAAACCATAATTCATATTAATATTAAATAAAATGTATTTTTCTTGTCTTCAGGTATTTGAGTAGAAAGGGTTTCACAGTATATATACTTATGTATATATGTTCTGGGGCCTGTTATTTTTAACATATTTATCAGAGATATCAGCCAAGGGCTACAGGGGAAAGTAATGTCTGTTGGCTGATTCCAGGGGGGGGGGGGGGTAGAAAAAGTGATATACAACAATTGGAGCATTGAACAAATGACTGGAACCTAAAGTATATAGAATGCCAGCTCTACCTGTGTAAAATAAATGTATCATTTAGATGTGCATTTAAGGTACCTGAACAGGTTCCCCAAACAAATTGCCTCCATCTTGACCAGCAAAATGAATGTGTACTCAGGTTCAAAACTTTCTATATTCTAAAGATACCTAAAGAGTTTACAAAATACTTCAAGTCACCATGCTTGACTGTAACTGAAACTGTCCTATCCAACAATCTCCAGGGCAACTGGTGTAAGCAGCCAAATCACCAAGGAGGCCTTTGTTTAGGTTTCCCTCACAATTTCCAAACTACCCATAGGTAAAATACTATGGGTCACCTACTCACCCTAGACTACACATTCAGAAATTAGAAACTGGCTTAAACTCTATCCGCTAAACTGCTAAGGACAGCCCTTTGGAAATGAGCTGTAAGGCCTTGACATCTTATTTAATACAATATCTAGATTTATATTTATTAAAAGCTGTTACAATTTCTTAAAACAATAACATGCTACAGGAAACTATAGAACGCGAGGTCCAAAACGTAGGGGACATACTGGGCGACGCCACCTTCATGTGCTTTAGTTATACTATAACATTTTTCTATGGTTTTTCTTTATTTTCATAATTTAGTTTAGAGCTCTAATTAAGTATATTGCTCTTACCCCTTGTTTAATAAGAGCTGAAATATTAAGCTTGACAAATTAAAAAGTAAAATAAAAGATGAAGAAAAAACAAATAAAGTTTTTCATAGTGTCTATAGCAGATTTTATTGCAATGTACCAACACACCTCTGTATAATATAAACCTGAGTAACTGGTTTTATTCAGTAGATTTCACATACCGCTCATCTTTAAATTCTCAAGTTCCATTCAGCAGAATATTTTATTTTTGCCTCTATATGTTAAACATGGAGGCACTGCAAAAATTAATACAGTTTTGTGCTGAGAAGAAGTCAGCGATTGGCTACAGCTTTTTGGCTCTCGTGACCATAGGAGGCCAACAATTATTTTCCATTGTCGCCTTTAAATGTCCGTGTAATCATCAGAACCTTGTTTATGGGGCTGCATTCCTCTTTGCTCCTGCAATAGTTCTTTTAATAATTGGCTACTTTTTAAACAGCAGAACATGGAAATTCATCACAGGATGTTGTTTGAACCCCAAAAAGATGTTTCCCAAAGGAAATCGCTGCTATTGTCTTTATGTTTTTATACAACTCACACTGAATGCATCCATTGGTCCCATCATGTGGATTTCGATTGCTTTACTTAATGGGACCTTTTATGCATGTGCAATGAGTGGCTTCCAGAACCCCCAGTATATGCAGTACCTGTGCAAGAACAAATCAGAACACTGCCAGACACACCTCTTTAAGGTGACTTGTGGGAAAGGCAGCCCGGACTCTGAAGAAGTCATTTTACTTCTCCAAGCACAATCACAGGTATGAAAAGCATATTTCTGTGATTTGATGCTTGATAATAATATACATCTAATGTAGTCCTTTTCAAATCAAATCATATTTTTATGTTGTAAACTAAATAAGAAAATCAATGTATTTAGACAGTTTTTTTTATTATGAGCATTACATTATTTTAAAGATTTTCAGTTCTAAATAGAAACATTTTTTTGCAATCTAATTTATTAGGAAAATGCTTCTAGTAAAAGATATAGCTGTCTTAGTGATAGCTTTTAATGTGCACAGAGCATATGTCCATATTCCTTGTGCACGTGCATTCAGACACTGCCTTTTACTTTGAACAGACAAGATTTCTTAAATCTTGTGCAAAGGTAAAATAGTGACAGCTTTTAGTAAAAACACATGTATTGCATACAGATAAAAAAAAAACACATATTGCAAGAAAGCTTCCTTTCCAGACCAAAATTCGCTCATATGACTTTAAGTATTGACTAGAATATTCCTTTAAATAGGGCTTGATACAAAATGTGCACTAGCATGCATGGTAATCAAATGCATATACAAATATAATGCTGGACGATTTGTATTTCATGCAACAAAGCAGATTAGACATATATCAATAATTAAAAGCTCCGTACACGATCTAATGTGCACTAAATTTAAAATTCAAACTAAAATAAGCAAAAAATTTAAAAAAATATGAATGTTAAAGCTGAGCTTATTTATAAAGACCCTCTTTTACCTTTCAAAACTGCATTATATTTGATAAAATACATCAGCTGTTATGTAATTGGAGAAATAACACAACTTTAACAATTACCCACGGAAAATTATTGATCACACAATTTTAAAGGGTCTAATTTGTTAGAAAATATATTTTCTGCATCACTGCATTGCAACGCCCAAACAGAAAATGACTGCCAATTGGATGTAAGACTGCTGTGTCTGCTTGGTTGGCTGATCGTGTTGTGCTCAGGTTCAGCAAGTCTTGCTTTAATTTTTTAGCAATAATCACATTTACAAGAACATTAATCATTAACTTCAATACATTTTTATTATAGATATAAATGCAAGAACAGTCCTGGAAGCAATTGCCCACATAATTTAAAGGGCAGTATCCTCCTAAAGCAAATGCCCTAAACTAGATCACCCTAGACAAATTAAACAAGGGTTCATGTGTTTTTTCTCTCATGACATTAAAATAAATAAATAATAATATTTTAAAGATATACAAGGTCAGAGATACGTTACGTAACAGTGAAGTTGAGCTGGTAAAATCTCAGTAAGAGCATATGAAGAAGAAAAGGATAGGAACAAAAAAAAATTCTGTATTGATCATACCAATATGTTTAATTATAAGGTGATTAACAGTTGATCTTAGAACCTGGGTAGATCTCATATAAGCCGCCGATGCTAAACGGATCATCAGACCCATGTAAAACAGCCTTTCTTTCATGTAATTAGCAAGAGTCCATGAGCTAGTGACGTATGGGATATACATTCCTACCAGGAGGGGCAAAGTTTCCCAAACCTCAAAATGACTATAAATACACCCCTCACCACACCCACAAATCAGTTTTTACAAACTTTGCCTCCTATGGAGGTGGTGAAGTAAGTTTGTGCTAGATTCTACGTTGATATGCGCTCCGCAGCAGGTTGGAGCCCGGTTTTCCTCTCAGCGTGCAGTGAATGTAAGAGGGATGTGAAGAGAGTATTGCCTATTTGAATTCAATGATCTCCTTCTACGGGGTCTATTTCATAGGTTCTCTGTTATCGGTCGTAGCGATTCATCTCTTACCTCCCTTTTCAGATCGACGATATACTCTTATATACCATTACCTCTACTGATTCTCGTTTCAGTACTGGTTTGGCTTTCTACTACATGTAGATGAGTGTCCTGGGGTAAGTAAGTCTTATTTTTGTGACACTCTAAGCTATGGTTGGGCACTTTTATATAAAGTTCTAAATATTTGTGTTTAACCCCTTAATGACCGGACCATTTTTCAATTTTCTTACCCTTAATGACAATGGCTATTTTTACATTTCTGCAGTGTTTGTGTTTAGCTGTAATTTTCCTCTTACTCATTTACTGTACCCACACATATTATATACCGTTTTTCTCGCCATTAAATGGACTTTCTAAAGATACCATTATTTTCATCATGTCTTATAATTTACTACAAAAAAAATAATAAAATATGAGGAAAAAATGGAAAAAAACACACTTTTTCTAACTTTGACCCCCAAAATCTGTTACACATCTACAATCACCAAAAAACACCCATGCTAAATAGTTTCTAAATTTTGTCCTGAGTTTAGAAATACCCAATGTTTACATGTTCTTAGCTTTTTTTGCAAGTTATAGGGCCATAAATACAAGTAGCACTTCACTATTTCCAAACCACTTTTTTTCAAAATTAGCGCTAGTTACATTGGAACCCTGATATCTGTCAGGAATACCTGAATATCCCTTGACATGTATATATTTTTTGTTAGAAGACAACCCAAAGTATTGATCTAGGCACATTTTGGTATATTTTATTCCACCATTTCACCGCCAAATGCGAGCAAATAAAAAAAAAACTTTACATTTTTCACAATTTTAGGTTTCTCACTGAAATTATTTACAAACAACTTGTGCTATTATGGCACAAATTGTTGTAAAAGCTTCTTTGGGATCCCCTTTGTTCAGAAATAGCAGACTTATATGGCTTTGGCATTGCTTTTTTGTAATTAGAAGGCCACTAAATGCTGCTGCGCACCACACGTAAATTATGCCCAGCAGTGAAGGGGTTAATTAGGTAGGTTGTAGGGAGCTTGCAGGGTTAATTTTAGCTTTAGGGTAGAGATCAGCCTCCCACCTGACACATCCCACCCCTGATCCCTCCCAAACAGCTCTCTTCCCTCCCCCACCCCACAAATGTCCCCGCCATCTTAAGTACTGGCAGAAAGTCTGACAGTACTAAATAAAAGGAGTTTTTTTTTTTTTTTTATAAAAAAAAATAAAATATTTTAGCTGTGATGGACTCCTGCCTTAGCCCCAACCTCCATGATCCCCCCCCCAGCTCTCTAACCCTCTCCCCTATCTAATTGCGGCCATCTTGGGTACTGGCAGCTGTCTGCCAGTACCCAATTTGCACAAAAACAAAAGTATTTTCTGCTCTTTTTCTTTTTTGGGGGGTTTTCTTTAGTGTAGCAGCCCCCCACAATACCCCTACCCCCCTCCCCCTTCCCAGATCCTTTTATATGATTTAAAAAAAAAATCTTTCCCCCCCCCCCCCCTCTTCCCTCATTGGTGTCAGTGGCCAGCTAATGCGCGCGCCCCCCCACATGCTCCCGGCACCCGGCGTGCACATTGCACTTCTAGGAACCGGATGCCGGGTAGCGATGGGCCGCCCACCCACCTCCCTGTTGCGCTCCCACCCACCAACGAACTACCGGTGCAGAGAGGGCCACAGAGTGGCCCTCTCTGCATCGGAGTCTTCTAAAAAGGTATTGCAGGATGCCTCCATATGGAGGCATCACTGCAATACCCTGAGAGCTGCTGGAAGCGATTGCGATCGCTTCCAGCACTCTCCTAGACAACTGACGTACCAGGTACGTCCATTGTCATTAACTACTTGTTAATGCATGACGTACCTGGTACGTCAGTTGTCATTAAGGGGTTAAACATTTATTTGCCTTGATTCAGGATGTTCAATATTCCTTATTTCAGACAGTCAGTTTCATTATTTGGGATAATGCATTTGAATAATCAATTTTTTTCTTACCTTAAAATTTGACTTTTTTTCCCTGTGGGCTGTTAGGCTCGCGGGGGCTGAAAATGCTTCATTTTATTGCGTCATTCTTGGCGCGGACTTTTTTGGCGCAAAAATTTTGTTTGTTATTTCCGGCGTCATACGTGTCGCCGAAAGTTGCGTCATTTTTTGACGTTTTTGCGCCAGAAATGTTGGCGTTACCGGAAGTGGCGTCATTTTTGGCACTAAAAGCATTTAGGCGCCAAATAATGTGGGCGTCTTTTTTGGCACCAAAAAATATGGGCGTCATTATTGTCTCCACATTATTTAAGTCTCATTGTTTATTTGCTTCTGGTTGCTAGAAGCTTGTTCACTGGCATTTTTTCCCATTCCTGAAACTGTCATTTAAGGAATTTGATCAATTTTGCTTTATATGTTGTTTTTTCTTTTACATATTGCAAGATGTCTCAGATTGGTCCTGAATCAGAAGATACTTCTGGAAAATCGCTGCCTGATGCTGGATCTACCAAAGTTAAGTGTATTTGCTGTAAACTTGTGGTATCTGTTCCTCCAGCTGTTGTTTGTAATGAATGTCATGACAAACTTGTTAATGCAGATAATATTTCCTTTAGTAATGTTACATTACCTGTTGCTGTTCCATCAACATCTAATATTCAGAGTGTTCCTGTTAACATAAGAGATTTTGTTTCTAAATCCATTAAGAAGGCTATGTCTGTTATTCCTCCTTCTAGTAATCGTAAAAGGTCTTTTAAAACTTCTAATTTTTCAGATGAATTTTTAAATGAACATCATCATTCTGATTCTGATAATGATTCCTCTGGTTCAGAGGATTCTGTTTCAGAGGTTGATGCTGATAAATCTTCATATTTATTCAAAATGGAATTTATTCGTTCTTTACTTAAAGAAGTCTTAATTGCATTAGAAATAGAGGATTCTGGTCCTCTTGATACTAAATCTAAACGTTTAAATAAGGTTTTTAAATCTCCTGTAGTTATTCCAGAAGTTTTTCCTGTCCCTGATGCTATTTCTGAAGTAATTTCCAGGGAATGGAATAATTTGGGTAATTCATTTACTCCTTCTAAACGTTTTAAGCAATTATATCCTGTGCCATCTGACAGATTAGAGTTTTGGGACAAAATCCCTAAGGTTGATGGGGCTATCTCTACTCTTGCTAAACGTACTACTATTCCTATGGCAGATAGTACTTCCTTTAAGGATCCTTTAGATAGGAAAATTGAATCCTTTCTAAGAAAAGCTTACTTATGTTCAGGTAATCTTCTTAGACCTGCTATATCTTTAGCGGATGTTGCTGCAGCCTCAACTTTTTGGTTGGAAGCTTTAGCGCAAAAAGTAACAGATCATAATTCTCATAGCATTGTTAATCTTCTTCAACATGCTAATAATTTTATTTGTGATGCCATCTTTGATATCATTAGGGTTGATGTCAGGTATATGTCTCTAGCTATTTATGGCTTTATGGCTTAAAACTTGGAATGCTGATATGTCTTCCAAGTCAACTTTGCTTTCCCTTTCTTTCCAGGGTAATAAATTATTTGGTTCACAGTTGGATTCTATTATTTCAACTGTTACTGGGGGGAAAGGAACTTTTTTACCACAAGATAAAAAATCTAAAGGTAAATTTAGGTCTACTAATCGTTTTCGTTCCTTTCGTCACAATAAGGAACAAAAGCCTGATCCTTCCCCTACAGGAGCGGTATCAGTTTGGAAACCATCTCCAGTCTGGAATAAATCCAAGCCTTTTAGAAAGCCAAAGCCAGCTCCCAAGTCAACATGAAGGTGCGGCCCTCATTCCAGCCCAGCTGGTAGGGGGCAGATTACGATTTTTCAAAGAAATTTGGATCAATTCGATTCACAATCATTGGATTCAGAACATTGTTTCACAAGGGTACAGAATAGGCTTCAAGATAAGGCATCCTGCAAGAAGATTTTTTCTTTCCCGTGTCCCAGTAAATCCAGTGAAGGCTCAAGCATTTCTTAAATGTGTTTTAGATCTAGAGTTAGCTGGAGTAATTGTGCCAGTTCCAGTTCTGGAACAGGGGCTGGGGTTTTACTCAAATCTCTTTATTGTACCAAAGAAGGAGAATTCCTTCAGACCAGTTCTGGATTTAAAAATATTGAATCATTATGTAAGGATACCAACATTCAAAATGGTAACTATAAGGACTATTCTGCCTTTTGTTCAGCAAGGGCATTATATGTCCACAATAGATTTACAGGATGCATATCTGCATATTCCGATTCATCCAGATCACTATCAGTTTCTGAGATTCTCTTTCCTAGACAAGCATTACCAGTTTGTGGCTCTGCCGTTTGGCCTAGCAACAGCTCCAAGGATTTTTACAAAGGTTCTCGGTGCCCTTCTGTCTGTAATCTGTCTGTAATCAGAGAACAGGGTATTGTGGTATTTCCTTATTTGGACAATATCTTGGTACTTGCTCAGTCTTCACATTTAGCAGAGTCTCATACGAATCGACTTGTATTGTTTCTTCAAGAACATGGTTGGAGGATCAATTTACCAAAAAGTTCATTGATTCCTCAGACAAGGGTAACCTTTTTAGGTTTCCAGATAGATTCAGTGTCCATGACTCTGTCTCTGACAGACAAGAGACGTCTAAAATTGGTTTCAGCTTGTCGAAACCTTCAGTCTCAATCATTCCCTTCGGTAGCCTTATGCATGGAAATTCTAGGTCTTATGACTGCTCCATCGGACGCGATCCCCTTTGCTCGTTTTCACATGCGACCTCTTTAGCTCTGTATGCTGAACCAGTGGTGCAGGGATTATACAAAGATATCTCAATTAATATCTTTGAAACCGATTGTACGACACTCTCTGACGTGGTGGACAGACCACCATCGTTTAGTTCAGGGGGCTTCTTTTGTTCTTCCAACCTGGACTGTGATTTCAACAGATGCAAGTCTGACAGGTTGGGGAGCTGTTTGGGGGTCTCTGACAGCACAAGGGGTTTGGGAATCTCAGGAGGTGAGATTACCAATCAACATTTTGGAACTCCGTGCAATTTTCAGAGCTCTTCAGTCATGGCCTCTTCTAAAGAGAGAGTTGTTCATTTGTTTTCAGACGGACAATGTCACAACCATGGCATATGTCAATCATCAAGGAGGGACTCACAGTCCTCTGGCTATGAAAGAAGTATCTCGAATACTGGTATGGGCGGAATCCAGCTCCTGTCTAATTTCTGCGGTTCATATCCCAGGTATAGACAATTGGGAAGCGGATTATCTCAGTCGCCAAACGTTACATCCGGGCGAATGGTCTCTTCACCCAGAGGTATTTCTTCAGATTGTTCAAATGTGGGGACTTCCAGAAATAGATCTGATGGCTTCTCATCTAAACAAGAAACTTCCCAGGTATCTGTCCAGATCCAGGGATCCTCAGGCGGAGGCAGTGGATGCATTGTCACTTCCTTGGAAGTATCATCCTGCCTATATCTTTCCGCCTCTAGTTCTCCTTCCAAGAGTGATTTCCAAGATTCTAAAGGAGTGCTCGTTTGTTCTGCTGGTGGCTCCAGCATGGCCTCACAGGTTTTGGTATGCGGATCTTGTCCGGATGGCTACTTGCCAACCGTGGACTCTTCCATTAAGACCAGACCTTCTATCGCAAGGTCCTTTTTTCCATCAGGATCTCAAATCCTTAAATTTGAAGGTATGGAGATTGAACGCTTGATTCTCAGTCATAGAGGTTTCTCTGACTCAGTAATTAATACTATGTTACAGGCTCGTAAATCTGTATCTAGGAAGATATATTATCGAGTCTGGAAGATTTACATTTCTTGGTGTTTTTCTCATCATTTTTCTTGGCATTCTTTTAGAATTCCTAGAATTTTACAATTTCTTCAGGATGGTTTGGATAAAGGTTTGTCTGCAAGTTCCTTGAAAGGACAAATCTCTGCTCTTTCTGTTCTTTTCCACAGAAAGATTGCTAGTCTTCCTGATATTCATTGTTTTGTACAGGCTTTGGTTCGTATAAAACCTGTTATTAAGTCAATTTCTCCTCCTTGGAGTTTGAATTTGGTTCTGGGGGCTCTTCAAGCTCCTCCGTTTGAACTTATGCATTCGCTGGACATTAAATTACTTTCTTGGAAAGTTTTGTTTCTTTTGGCCATCTCTTCTGCTAGAAGAGTTTCTGAATTATCTGCTCTTTCTTGTGAGTCTCCTTTTCTGATTTTTCATCAGGATAAGGCGGTGTTGCGAACTTCTTTTAAATTTTTACCTAAGGTTGTGAATTCTAACAACATTAGTAGAGAAATTGTGGTTCCTTCATTGTGTCCTAATCCTAAGAATTCTAAGGAAAGATTGTTGCATTCTTTGGATGTAGTTAGAGCTTTGAAATATTATGTTGAAGCTACTAAAAATTTCCGAAAGACTTCTAGTCTATTTGTTATCTTTTCCGGTTCTAGGAAAGGTCAGAAGGCCTCTGCCATTTCTTTGGCGTCTTGGTTAAAGTCCTTGATTCATCATGCTTATGTCGAGTCGGGTAAAACTCCGCCTCAAAGGATTACAGCTCATTCTACTAGGTCAGTTTCTACTTCCTGGGCGTTTAGGAATGAAGCTTCGGTTGATCAGATTTGCAAAGCAGCAACTTGGTCTTCTTTGCATACTTTTACTAAATTCTACCATTTTGATGTGTTTTCTTCTTCTGAAGCAGTTTTTGGTAGAAAAGTACTTCAGGCAGCTGTTTCAGTTTGATTCTTCTGCTTATATTTTCAGTTTTTTAAACTTTGTTTTGGGTGTGGATTATTTTCAGAGGAATTGGCTGTCTTTATTTTATCCCTCCCTCTCTAGTGACTCTTGCGTGGAAGATCCACATCTTGGGTAGTCATTATCCCATACGTCACTAGCTCATGGACTCTTGCTAATTACATGAAAGAAAACATAATTTATGTAAGAACTTACCTGATAAATTCATTTCTTTCATATTAGCAAGAGTCCATGAGGCCCACCCTTTTTGTGGTGGTTATAATTTTTTTGTATAAAGCACAATTATTCCAATTCCTTATTTTTTTATGCTTTCGCACTTTTTTCTTATCACCCCACTTCTTGGCTATGCGTTAAACTGATTTGTGGGTGTGGTGAGGGGTGTATTTATAGGCATTTTGAGGTTTGGGAAACTTTTCCCCTCCTGGTAGGAATGTATATCCCATACGTCACTAGCTCATGGACTCTTGCTAATATGAAAGAAATGAATTTATCAGGTAAGTTCTTACATAAATTATGTTTTTTTGTCTCACTAGTCTCGCAATCTGTGCGTCCAGTAATATTTTATAGAAAGTGGGCTGACCCATCTCTGTCCCGACGAGTGGCATTGCGCCTTCCATAGAAAACAACAGGAACTGCTGTCTGATCAAATATCCGCCCACATCACCAGTGAACCCAGATCTCGGCAGTGGGGAGGGGGTGTATTGAACGCATGTTTACATAACAAAGCATGTGTATTCACTAAAATAGAAAACAAATGATGTGCAATAACAGTTCAATTGACCCCTTCATAACCAGATTTATTTGTCTAAATCGGAACAAAGTTTCCATGTAAAAAAATAAGTAAAAATTGAAATCACGCGATCGTGTGATTTCAATGATGGAATCGTGTCTGGGGGAGTGCCTATGATGCTAGGCATGCCCTCTAGCCTGCGATCCCATTTACCAAGCCACTATTGGCTTCAGGACAGCCAAATGGCTAGGATGTTCCATGCCGTCCTAACGCTGCTAAAGCCCAGTGCAGTTAGGACGGCATTGAACGTCCTAACGGCAGGAAGGGTGTAATAGATAGGTAAACTAAGTTTTACTGTACATTCAGTAAATTTGTTTCAGTTAAAAATCTCACTACTCAATGGCTGGCAAGACTGGTATGTGTGAAAAGATGCTCCTAAGAAGGACAGTCCTTTTAAAAATATGAAACCCCAGCAATTTTTCCCCATTTACTGTAAATACATGAAAGTCCCATTGATGCCCATACATTCTCTATAGGGCCAATTTATCATGCCCTGAATGTGACCAGATACATTTGTTTCCGCACAAGCCTTCAGGCTCGCCGGAAACAGGAGTTAAGAAGCAGTGGTCTTAAGACCGCTGCTCCTTAACCTGTACACCCCCTCTGAGGCGGCGTACAGCAATCAGCCAGATCCTATACGATCAAGTTGATTGACACCCCCTGCTAACTCTGCAGGGGGCAGCATTGCACAAGCAGTTCACCTGTCGGCATTCAGCGATGTCTGGCGGATATGATCGCTACAGTGGATCATGTCTGTCCGACTCAATAAATCGGCCCCTAAGTATCTGATCACCTTTGTTAAAATAAACCCTTAATGATACATTTGTACGAACTGGGGGATTGTGGGTATATTTTACATATGAATACACAGTGTTATGTGTAGGTATTATACTGTAAAATATGATAATATGTATGTGAATTGTTTTTTATTAAAATATGTTTTTAACTTTTGGAGTTAAAACACATTTTGTTACAATACAATAATAAGACATGAATAATAAACCTATAGGAGCTTGGGGGTTGTGGGTATATTGTATGTAAAGTGTTTTCATTATTTAAATAAATGTGTTTTAAACTTTCTTTTCTTTTTAGGAAGTCACAGCTTTTTTGTCTTACAAAAGTACGTTTTTTTTTTCAATTTTGCACTATGTAAAACTTGTTTTTTGGAATTGATGGCTTTCTTAATAGTGAATTTGTATTACAGCTATAAGTTTTTACTGTACTTGTTTTACTTCTAATATTGAGACCGCACCGTACCATACTTGTTCTATATTAGTAACACATTTGTTACAGTGTAACTGCAATATTAATAAAGTAAAACACATGCAGAGGGAACTTATTGCAGCAATAAATGTACAATATTAAAAAAGCCATAAATACCAAAAAACACATTTTGAAGAAGCTGCAACTATTGTCTACTAATGTCTTCCTATAAATAAAAGAACACGGCAAAAGTAAAAAACACGTTTATTTAAATAATGAAAACACTTTACATACATATAATAGTATTTAACAGTATAATATATACATAACACAGTGTATACACATGTATATTATACCCACAGTCCCACAGCCCCTATAGCTTTATTATTCATGTCCTAGTTTCCCTATTGTATTTTTAAGTTTTAGTTGACACATGTAAATTGTCATTAAATACAATGTAAAGGTATCATTTACATTACACCTTCCATGCAAATGGATCCCACCCAACACCAGGAAGACGGTCACCCATGCACTCGTCAGCAGCAGACTGGACCACGGCAACTCACTGTATGGCGGATGCACCATCAAGCTCCAAAAGAGACTCCAGCGCATCCAGAACGCCTAGGCAAGACTCATCCTCAACATCCCTCGCCAATCCCCCACCACAAAACACCTGCGAGACCTGTACTGGCTCCCCATCAACAAAAGAATAACTTTCAAGCTCCTCACCCACACGTTCAAAGCCCTCCACAACATCAGCCCTGAATACTTAAACCACCGTGTCACCTTCTACACCCCGCCAGACAACTATGGTCGGTCGGCCGACCAAGCCCTCGCGATCATCCCCCATATCAGAAAAATCATCTCTAGAGGCGGGTCCTGCTGTCAACTGGCAGCCAAAACTTGGTACACCGACCCTTTACACCTCTGACAAGATGCTGATCTAACAAAGTTCAAAAAGGACATCATGACCTGGCTCTTCGACTGAACGGCAACCGTTAGCGTTTTCCCACCAGATCAGCTCCCCTTAGTGCCTTGAGACCCTTACGGGTGAATAGCCGTGCTTTAAAAGAATCCAATAGATAGATAGATAAATAGATGCAGGTGGTGCTGCTGTATTTCAAATTCTGCCAGTGTCAAAGAAGCATCAAACACTGCTTTCAGCCCTTTATAAAATGTAATCTGCAATCTCGATTGCAAGGCAAAAGCATTGTGATAATAGCAATATTTTAGAAATTGTTCTAACATCTGGGCCATGGACATAAGCTACTGGTCCTATAAAGAGAAAATAAGGAATGTTATTTATCCAGATCGAATGCATAGAAGTTAAAGGGACAGTCTAGGCCAAAATAAACTTTCATGATTCAGATAGAGCATGTCATTTTAAACAATTTTCCAATTTACTTTTATCACCAATTTTGCTTTGTTCACTTGGTATTCTTATTTGAAAGCTTAACCTAGGAGGTTCATATGCTAATTTCCTAGACCTTGAAGGCCACCTCTTTTCAGAATGCATTTTAACAGTTTTTCAAAACTAGAGGGTGTTAGTTCATGTATTTCATATAGATAACACTGTGCTCGTGCATATGAAGTTATCTGGGAGCAGGCACTGATTGGCTAAACTGCAAGTCTGTCAAAAGAACTGAAATAAAGGGGCAGTTTGCAGAGGCTTAGATACAAGATAATCACAGAGGTTAAAAGTATATTAATATAACTGTGTTGGTTATGCAAAACTGGGGAATGGGTAATAAAGGGATAATCTATCTTTTAAAACAATAACAATTCTGGTGTAGACTGTCCATTTAAATAGCTAATAACTTTAATAATAAAAAATGCTGAATTATAAGTGTATACCAAAATATAAAAACAATTAAAACCCCCCACCCATTTAATAAATAAATAAATAATGTGCTCTAGAAAGTAAGTATTATACTATGGCTAGCGCTAAGCTTCCATCCTGCTTTATGTGCTCCAAAAGGCACAAAGCACCGGAAAGAAAACCGTGAGAATATATTCCCTTTCACTGATAAAGCATTCCCCTTACCTCATAGTATTGAGGTGGGGTCCTGTAAATACACAATCTCACTACTACAGGAAAATGTTTATTCACATATATGTGTGTATATAATATAAATATATATATATGTTTTAAGAGGGATCTGGACTTTACCCCATCTCTACAGCTATATATCTTTTGAACATTTTCCTGTGCGCTTAAAGACCTATCCTTGCTTTGTTACTTCAAACAAATAAATAAATAGATATTATAAAAATTCACTGTCCCTGGAGATTAACAAAAATGACATGGGGATATTCTAAAAGAAAAATACAATTAATTAGAATATTTTATTTGACCACCAGTGTCCCATGTAAACGTTGTGTTTAATCCCCACATAATAACAGTCCTGCTCAGGGCTCCCCAAGTATGACACGGCTGTGATTGGTGGTTACTCGTGTATGCTGCTCCTAATTGGTTTAACAGCTGTGTCCTGCACTATATTGCAGGGGATAAAAACATAGCAAGGAAATTAAAAAATGTAATATTTCCTGTTTGGTTAAAAGAGAGGATTACAAAGCATTCAATGACTTTCAGCCTTGACAGCGAAATCAAATTTAGAGTTTAATATTGGCATGAAACCTATTGGTTTAACTACTGGATCTTGTGACTTTGATGGTATTGGTTCACATGCTTTGCTTAATCATATTTTATTCTCATAGTTTTATATATATTGTGTCAGACAGATTCATATAGAACACTGACTCTATTCAATAGTTCAAGCTCTGTAAAAAAGTAACAATAAAATAATAATGAGCAGCAGCAAGTAAAGTATTTTGCGAGCCATGTGCAAGTCATCCCATTTATCAAGCCATGTAATTAAAGCAAGACGGATTCCCACATAAAGGGAACTATTGAACTATTGAGAGCTTTCATATAATATGAGAACTGGTGCTCTCAATTTGGGATTTTTTTTATCTTCTTGCTGCCATTATGAGATCTGTTTAGGTTGAATACTAAAGACTAAGGCCTGTGTAAACTGCTGGTAACATAAAACACATCCATAGGCTTTAATGGAGATATATGTTGCTACCACTGGCTTACACAATTTATAACAGCAATGTAGCTTTTATTTACAATTACACTACTAATTGAACCTGCTTTCATTACTTAAAGGTCATTATTTTTGCATTATTGCAAATAACTGGGTGTTTAACTCCTACACATGGGTTGAAAACATAGTTAAAATCAGCTCCAGAGCTGCAATGCACTACTGGAAACTAGCTGTACCAATCAGGTGAGCCAATGACAAGAGGCCATTGGGCTAGCAAATGCCAGGCATTCTGCAATCCTGGCAGAATGAAGAAGTGAACTTTGTCTGCCTGAGCTTTGATAAATGGGGCTCAAAGTGTCTGTTATTGATCAGCAATGGCTATGAATGTTGAATTTACTTATTTTTTTATAATAACCCCTTCACCTGTGTGGTATATTGAGGTATAAGAAAACCTGTCTAACAAACGTTTTTTTAGAGTATATTTTAATAAGGGGAGGGGGGGGGGTGTTTGCAAAAAACTTCCAATGCAAAAAGGGGTCCCAGGTGAAAAAGTTTAAGAAGCTCTGCCCTAGACCAAATGCTTTTAAAAACACTGCAATAAATTATAAACTACTGAAACTAACTTAAAGGGACATTAAACCCAACTTTTTTGTTTAAAATTGCATGCTCTTTCTAAATCAGGAAAGAAAAAATTTGGGTTTCATGTCCCTATAAAGTGAATGTCAATTTTTTCATAATTGAAAGTACGTCAATGTAGCTTGTTAGTTTTTCAATTAAACCGCCACTTTATTTTTGTAAAAAAATGAAAAATAAATATTATACTTATATTACCAAATATTCTCCGTTTTCGGGACATGCTCCTCCCACCCACAACTTCCTTATTTTTTACACTCTTACGTATACAGCGGTCCCACACGCTGTTTACGTAGTGGCAATGCGCGCTCCTGGCTTTGAGATACAGAGCGCATGCTTTACAAGCCGATGCCGATGACTACCAACATAGTATTCAGTGAATGAATACATTCACTGAATACTATCGTGCAATACAGTTAAGCAGCGTTCCATCGTCCCTACGATGTATTGTATTCAAACTCCTACTCATGTAAGTATGATTTGAAATTCTTGCCTCAATTATTATGTGCCTTATTATCAACAAAATATATATCGATCATTTGATATGAAAAAAAAACAAAAATGTTATAAACATAAAAAAAATTGTAATTATGATCTTAGAATTTGTCATCAATTCTTAGGTTCTTTATTATGTTAAAACGACATACATAAACATATAGATCATTTTACTACCCCCCCATAAAAATAAACTAAATTTATCTTTTTGTCTGTACAATATGTACATTGATAAATACATTTTTCATGTGTTTGCACTTATTTCAGACAAAACAAACCTTACTATTCTATTGAAAGTATTACTGAGAATCAAAAGATCTAACACCCATAAAAAAATTTTGCTGCTTTAAAAACATTCAATATTGTAAGTCGCATATTTTATACTTTATATAATGCCCAATGAAATATCGCTATGTTATGCTTACAAACGGAAAGTACTATTATTGATACCGTAGCCCATGTACGATCGATACTTACCAAGCGGTAGCAATTTTTATAAAAAAATAATGAAGTACGAATTAATTGAAATAGCGCATGCGCGAAATGTGAACGTGAGTAAGAGCTCGTTTTTCTCTCTTCTTTCCAACGCAAGCGCTTACGATAGTGTGACGTAAAGGAAAGGGGGTTTGGTCCCCCCGGGGGGATTGGATTATTGGTTGACAAGAGCGAGCCTACGATGTCAATCAATAATCCAAGATGGTGGGCGGAGGTTTGAAATGACGAACGGATCCAAATAAATTAAAAATAATAGGTAATCATAAATTTGTTTAAAAAATCGTGAATTAAAGTGCCATTATTTTCACTTCAATTTTTAGACAGTGTTTAGCATGCTGCATGACTTTACATTCACTTTAAAGTGCATGTTTGTGTACAACTAATTCATAGGAATAGAATACTCACCTGATAAGAACAATGTCCACAGCTTTGTGTGATGGACAAAATATTTTTGTATTCTCATTATCCAATTAGAAAATTCAATTTGGGAAGTCTTTATTTAATATACAAAAATACTCCTACTATATATCCTAAAGCCTATTAACCCTTTGAGTGCTAAGCACTTTCCCACCTGGGTGCTAAGCTGTTTTAAGTTTATTTTTTAATTTTTGAATTGTTTTTTTCTAACTTTTTTTTTTCCAGATCCCCAAGACTTACACTGTTGGAAAGGTTGGGCGATTACCTTCCAACGGTGGGTCTTGGAGGTCTGCAGCTGCTTAGATGCCTGAGATACAGGCTTCTAAGCAGCATGCCCCCTGCTCCTATACTTAACATTGTGATTTTTAAATAAAGTTGTGCGGTGATGTCATCACGTCATTGCGTGTGACGTCACCGTGCATAATGTGAAGCCCCGGCGATATCTGTCACTATGCAGGCCCCATCGCCAGGGTAGGAGCGGGTTGGAGCCCCCATATATCCCTCAAGGTGGGAGAGTGCTAGTGACGGCTCTGAGCCGTCGTTAGCACCAGAGTGGGAAACTCTGTGACGGCTCAGAGCCGTTGTTAGCACTCAAGGGGTTAAAGGGTCATGAAATTATGCTGAAAAGAAGTGAAACACTATGGCCTAAATTACAAGTGGAGAGCAAAATAGTAGCACTATTGAGTGCTAATACCACTGAAACCAAATCAATAGTGCTCCTATTATTATGCTCATATTACAAGCTGAAAGCAGAAAGCTTTTGCTTGAGTAAAAGCCTCAAGTTTACTAACATCTGGAGGTCTAATAGTGCAGCAGCACTAAGTCTCTTTCCCCATAGACTTCTATGGAGCGTGCTTCAAAAGCTTTTTATGCTTTCACTCGCACATTCTAACCAGAAGGCGCATTAAGCCAAGTGTACTAAAACAAGAGGTGTATTAAGAAATACTTGAAATAGCATTGTTATTCACTCTGAATAAAATATAATTTTTAATTTTAAATACATTTATATCTATATTTACATATAAACTTTTCTTCTGAAATATGAACTTGTTGGACACCACATTCCAAAACCAGAGCATTAATATAAAGTTGCCCCCTTAATCCCCGAAAAACAGACCCAGGTCATTACCCCTCCTCCGTCAAACTTTAGAGTAGGCACTATGCATTCTGGTAGGTAGTGTTCTCCTGGCATCAGCCACACCCAGATTCTTCCATCAGGTTGCTAGATAGTATAGTGTGATTCATCACTCCAGATAACAAGATTCATCTGCTGCAGCGTCCAGTGGCAGCGTGCTTTACACTACTCCAGTGGAAGCTTGGTATTGCGCATGTTGATGTGAGGCTTGTGTACCCCTGCTCGGCAATGGACACCCATTTTCATGAAGCTTTCATTGCACAGTTTTTGTGCTGATGTTGCTTCCATAGGCAGTTTGGAATTCTGTAGTGAGTGATGCAACAGATGATATAGCGATATGATATGCGATTCAGCACTTGTCTGTGAGTTTGCGTGGTCTACCGCTTCATGCCTATGCTGTTGTTTCTCCTAGACTCTTCCACTTTCTATTAAACACACTTACAGTTGACTGGGGCAGAGCTAGTAGGGCAGAGATTTAATTGATTTGTGGCAAAGGTGGAATCTTATGACAGTGCCATGTTAAAAGTCAATTAACTCTTCTGTACAACCCATTGATGTCATGTCTATGTGCTTAATTCTATGTACTTGTTAGCAATGTGGCGACATTCCGATAGTAGGGTGAGAACTTGGCGTAAACAACATGAAAGTATGGATCCATCCTGCCTTGTATCAGCGGTTCAAGCTGGTGGTGGTGGTGTAATGGTGTGGGGGATATTTTCTTGGCACACTTTGGGCCCCTTAGTACCAATTGAGCATCGTTTAAACGCTACGGCCTACCTGTATGTATGTATGTATGTCACCCGTAAGGGTCTCAAGGCGCTGCTCATTTTATCAACTTCAGAAGGATAAAAGGCTGAGTGGACCTTGCCGGGGATCGAACCTGCAACCCTTGGGTTGCTACAGAGCTCAGCCACAGTGCCTTAGCATGCTGAGCTATCTGTCTGGCTAACTGAGTATTGTTGCTGACCACGTCCATCCCTTTATGACTACAGTGTACCCATCTTCTGATATTTACTTCCAGCAGGATGCACCATGTCACAAAGCTCACATCATCTCAAACTGGTTTCTTGAACATGACAATAAGTTCACTGTACTCCAATGGCCTCTACAGTTACCAGATCTCAATCCAACAGAGCACCTTTGCGATGTGGTGGAACGGGATATTCGCATCATGGATGTGCATCCGACAAATCTGCAGCAACTGCGTGATGCTATTATGTCAATATGGACCAAAATCTCTGAGGAATGTTTCCAACACCTTGTTGAATCTATGCCACAAATAATTAAGGCAGTTCTGAAGGCAAAAAGGGGTCCAAGCCGGTACTAGCAAGGTGTACCTAATAAAGTGGCCGGTGAGTATATATATAAGCTTGATCAGGAATGTTTTTTGTGGAAGGGTTGCAGCCAAGAAACCACTTTTTTGAAAGGGAACAGGGTGAAAAGGCTAAGATATGCTAAAGCTCACAAAGATTTTAAGGAAGTTCAGTGGAAAAGAGTATTATTGAGTGACAAATCCAAGTTTGAAATTTTTGGGTCCAATTCTCAAGAATATGTGAGAAGAAGAGTTGGAAGAATAAGTGCTTGCGGCCTTCAGTGAAACATGGTGGATGGTCTGTCCTGGTTTGGGGCTGCATTTCTGCTACTGGTGTTGGCGATATTGTCCGAATTGATGGGATCATGAATGCTGAAGAGTAAAGACAGGTTTTAATTCATTATGCCATGCCTTCTGGAAAGCGCCTGGTTGGGAATGGTTTTATTTTTCAGCATGATAACGATCCCAAGCACAGTGCTAATGCAGTGAAATCATATTTGGAGAGAAAAACAGCTGATAAAACACTGACAGTCATGGACTGACCTCCACAGAGTCCACATCTGAATATTATAAAGGCAGTATGGGATCACCCGGACAGATAAAGAAATAAAAGACAACCTAAATCTAAAGAAGAACTCTAGGAAGTGAAATACCAGAAGATTACTTCAGAAAACTTCAGGATAGTCTCCCCAAAAGAATTTAAGATGTGCTTAGTGCCAATGGAGGTCACACTAAATACAGAATTTGCCTGAATAAGCCATTTTGTTCTGAATGTTTATTTTTATATTTTGTGTATATATTTCCTGTATTTTCTGTTTGTATCTTAATAAAGAGACCGAAAAATAAATATAAATAAATACACATGTAAATACAGTACAGTATTTTCATGTGACAGCACTGAAGAAATTACACTTTGCTACAATGTAAAGTAGTGAGTGTACAGCCTGTATAACAGTGTAAATTTGCTGTCCCTTCAAAATAACTCAACACACAGCCATTAATGTTTAAACCGTTGGCAACAAAAGTGATTACACCCCTAAGTGGAAATGTCCAAATTGGGCCCAATTAGCCATTTTCCCTCCCTGGTGTCATGTGACTCGTTAGTGTTACAAGGTCTCAGGTGTGAATGGGGAGCAATTGGGTGTGTTAAATTTGGTGTTATCGCTCTCACACCCTCTCATACTGGTCACTGGAAGTTCAACATGGCTCCTCATGGCAAGGAACTCTCTGAAGATCTGAAAAAAGAATTGTTGCTCTAAATAAAGATGGCCTAGGCTATAAGAAAATTGCCAAGACCCTGAAACTTAGCTGCAGCACGGTGGGCAAGACCATACAGCGGTTTCACAGGACAGGTTCCACTCAGAACAAGCCTCACAATGGTCGACCAAAGAAGTTGAGTGCACGTGCTTAGCGTCATATCCAGAGGTTGCCTTTGGGAAATAGACGTATGAGTTCTGCCAGCATTGCTGCACAGGTTGAAGGGGTGAGGGGTCAGCCTGTCAGTGCTCAGACCATACACCGCTCACTGCATCAAATTGGTCTGCATAGCTGTCGTCCCAGAAGGAAGCCTCTTCTAAAGATGAGACCCATGAAAGGCCGCAAACAGTTTGCTGAAGACAAGCAGACTAAACACATGGATTACTGGAACCATGTCCTGTGGTTCGATGAGACCAAGATAAACTTATTTGGTTCAGATGGTGTCAAGCGTGTGTGGTGGCAACCAGGTGAGGAGTACAAAGACAAGTGAGTCTTGCCTACAGTCAAGCATGGTGGTGGGAGTTTCATGGTCTGGGCCTGGAAGAGTGCTGCCGGCACTGGGAAGCTACAGTTCATTGAGGGAACCATGAATGCCAATATGTACTGAGACATACTGAAGCAGAGCATGATCCCCTCCCTTCGGAGACTGGGCCGCAGAGCAGTATTCCAACATGATGACGACCCCAAACACACCTCCAATATGACCATTGCCTTGCTAAAGAAGCTGAGATTAAAGGTGATGGACTGGCCAAGCATGTCTGCAGACCTAAACCCTATTGAGCATCTGTGGGCATCCTCAATTGGAAGGTGGGGGAGTGCAAGGTCTCTAACATCCACCAGCTCTGTGATGTTGTCATGGAGGAGTGGAAGAAGACTCCAGTGGCAACCTGTGAAGCTCGGGTGAACTCCATGCCCAAAAGGATTAAGGCAGTGCTGGAAAATAATGGTGGCCCCACAAAATATTGACACTTTGAGCCCAATTTGGACATTTCCACTTAGGGGTGTACTCACTTTTGTTGCCAACGGTTTAGACATTAATGGCTGTGTGTTGAGTTATTTTTAGGAGACAGCAAATTGACACTGTTATACAGGTTGTACACTCACTAATTTACATTGTAGCAAAGTTTCATTTCTTCAGTGTTGTCACATGAAAAGATATAATAAAATATTTTCAAAAATGTGAGGGGTGTACTCACTTTTGTGAGATACTGTACATATATATACATATACACACACACTTTTGAGCCCTGCCAAATACCTTGAAACATGTAATATAATTTGTATTGTGTTATGTGTTTTGAATAGAAATACTTGAATTCATTATGTTTTTCACATATAATTTTTTTTTTGCATTTAAAAATAGATATTTCTATATATATATCTGTATATGCAATCTTATATATATATATATATATATATATATATATATATATATTCATATAGATATAGAAGTATAGATATATTTTACACATTTTACATAAACTCTATTCTATGCATAACATATTTTATATTCACTGGCATGTCCCATTAACTAGCGTCCCACATGAGTGAGTCCTGTGGTTCTTTTATGAATTATATCTACCTCACTGTGTATAAGTTAATGACCTTGTAAATTTCTTGTCACTTTTAATAACATAGATTAAAAAAAAGACCTCAACTGGTATTCATATTAGAATGTTATGCTAATTGTAATTTTTAGGAATTTCTATGACTAACTGAATATGAATTACTCTCAAAAGATTTGTTTTTTTTGTCTCATAATTCACAGATTCTAGGTTGGTGGCTTATAGTGATATCAGCGATTGTTTCTCTGCTAAGCACCTGCTACACAAGTTGCCGATCTCAAGTCAGTTTCCTTCAGATGACATTCTGGAGAATTTACATTGATAAAGAAAAAGAAAAGTTTGATGAGCTGGCACACGAATATGCCACTAAACTTGCTATTAGGAATCTGAGAAGCTTCTTTGAGCAAAAGAAACCAGAAGCCTTTGATATGCCAAGCAACAAGTCTTGGGATGACGTTTCCACTTTGTATAGATTCAGTTCCAATGAACAATACTATAGCACCCTACATAGATCTGTTGACAATTGCAACATTGATTTTCCAAATGAAAATGAATCAACAGTGGACTTTGTAGATGGGCCACAAAGTAGAGTTTAAATGCAACCTATTCTATTGCCAGACAATATTTGGAAAGAAATTAGCATGACAACGTATAAATATGAGTTATAATTTGTGTTAAAATGGATCAGTGCAAAATGAATTTTAAAAAGCACATTAGAAGCATCACAGAAGAAAAGTACCACTTTGAAGTTTTTCCTTTATAAAAAACAATAGGAAGCATGAAAGTCAAAATTAAATGTTCATGCTTTAAACAACTTTCCAATTTACTTCTATTATCAAATTTGCTTTATTCTCTTTGTATCGTTTGTTGAAGAGTTACATGTGATCTGAGATGTCATCAAAGAAAATGCAGCATATCTGCAGAAAGAACCGGACAAAAGCAGGAACCATTATCGCTTTCGCTTTGCAGCACTGTTCCACATCAGGCCGTTCCCTTCAAACGGTGCTGTGTTCTGGCTGCACTGTGCAAGTTTTCCTAGTAAAGTCAAATACAATGTAGCGCTGCAAAGAAGCACAACATTGATTTTTAACGGTTTCTCAGAAACTTGCCAACCTCACCTCCTAGCCTTTTCCAGTCTGCAAAGCTGTGATTTTTGAATGTAAGACATTCTTGTGAGCAACACACCTTTCTTTATTACTACATTTTTACCTTATAATTATGTGAGATCAGACCAAGAGCAAATAATACAAATTTAGACACCAACTTTTTTTTCTCTGTAGGTCATTTGCAATGAAATTTTCAAATGCTGCAATATATTATAAAACTTTAAAAAATGCTTTATTCTTAAGTTAATAAACACATTGCAGTTGAGCTGGTGCTTTGGTTTAAGTGCCTAATTTAAAACCAAATTTCATTTTAAAATAGCGGACCAGAAGAAAGATTTTCACTAAATAAATCTCATTGCAGAAAGTGAAAAAAGTTATGTCTCTGGAAACCTAGGTAGGATGATAGGAGCTTAGCAGAGTGCACATCTTTAGCATTCTATGGCATCAGTGTTTGCAACTATGTATAAAATTGCTATAACCATTGTTACAAACACTGCTGCAAGATGGCTAAACACACATGCACGCTCCTGACCTCACCTAAGATTACTCTTTAACAAAGGATACCAAGAAAACTAAGACAAATTGATAATAGAAGTAAATTAGAAAGTTGTTTAAAATTCTATCCAATCCATTTAACTTTAATTTTGAGTTAACTGCCCCTTTAACACACAAGACATATTTGCCACTGGCTATAAAAGGATTTGTGTGGTGCACAAATCCCGAAATTTACAATACTCAGTGGCAAATTGGAAATGTTATACCACTTTGTGGTTATAATTTTGTTATCTTAGCAGAATGACTGGCAAGCCGTGTACATATATGTGCACATACATATACACACAGTAACCCTAAAAAAATGACAATAGACTGTGTTACTAATGTTATGTGTAATAATTTGTCAAAACTATCAGTGTTGAAGATATTGCTGTAAATATGTATTCCATTTAATGTCTCACGTTTCAATTATTTCTATCAAGCTGTACACCTGTCACATGACATCAATTAAATGGATATTAAAAAACTAAATATAATTTACAAGGACTCCACTCTAGTCATGGGGGCCGCCATGTATCTTTTACTCCATTCCAGTGATGACCTGTTTGCACACGCTCAGCAACCCTCCTTTAGATACCTGCAGTGTAATGGCAGCACGTGTAATTAGAGGGAGGTGCATGACATGTATTTAGGGACAGATTACGAGTGGTGCGCTGTTTTGCGCATGCAATATTAGGTTTATTGTGGCTGTTTGTGTGTGTCAGAAGTAGCGCTCGAATTACAAGTTGGAAGTAAATGCACACGTGTGAGCGCAATGGCGGTTTACTTTTGAATGATTGCCGCAGCCTCAGAGATCTGGTTAACTGTTATGTCAGATAAAAAAAGTTGCACAAAACACATAAAAAATACATTTATGTTGAAATAATTTTTATTTAGTTTTTCAAAAATGGGTTAAACAAAAATCAAACATTCCATCGTTACAGTCAATTACTTGTCTCCAAGTTCTCTTCAGCAATACATATCACATCAGTGTATAACATACCATAGATAATCTGCGTTTCTCTCAACACTGTATTCTATTAAATTTCCACTGATCAGTAGGCTCATGGGTCTCAGCTCACCCCCCTGCACTCTTAAGGTATGGCTTAGTTGGTCAACAAACCCCTTCTCAAAGAGTCCTCATGGTGCATAATATATGGCTCCCATTGTAGTAAGAAACCTTCTCTGTTGTTTAGGAATTCTGCTGCTACACTCGCCATGTAGTAGTGATGTGAGATCTTTTGTTGTATTAGTTCAAAACTAGGAGGTGTTCCTTTCCAGAATTTGGCGATACCTAGTCTAACTATCGTACAAATCATCATAGCTAATTTGTTATTTTGTTTAGTGAGCCCCGGGATCGGGGAATGTAACAACGCTTGTTCTATTGTCAATGTAACTCTCTTTTGGAATATTGCACTCAGTAAGTTAGATGTGTGTTTCCAGGTCTCCCTAACTTTTCTACACTCCCACCACATGTGTGGGTATGTCCCGTTCTCACCACATCCTCTGTAGCAGTATCTGGCCAATGGCACTCCCTCACCACCTGATGTCGTTGGGTATCAATACCATCTAAAAGCTACCTTAATTAAATTTTCCTTAAGTGTTGCATTTTGTGAGAAGGTTAAACCATTAGCAAGATTCTCTGTCCAAGTCTCAATTGACCATACTTTACCAGTGTCGTGCTCCCATTTTGTCATAAGTTGAGATTTGCTATCTATTGGGGATCGATTGAAAATAGTGTATAGAATAGATATCACTTCCCGAGTATGGCGATCAGAGAGGCACAGCGTTTCTAGTGTGGTGTTTGGGGAGGGTATCTCAGTTCCTAAGATTTCCTGCGCTCTAGATCTTAATTGCAAGTAGTGATACCAAATGTTCCTATCTTCACTGTCTAATGCTTGATATTGCTCATATGATATTATTTTGCCCTCCTTGTAAATGTCTGCTATTCTGTAGAGTCCCTTGTTGTACCATTTCTGTTGTATTCTTTTATCAATAGAGGAGGTGTTGGTTATCAATGGAGTTATCCTAGATCTTTTTTGAATCCAGAATACATATAACAGTACAGTTACACTCATAACACTTTATAATAACAATTATAAACAAATATTGCACAAAAAAAGTTATAAGGGCTCAAAGAGATGAGGGGGTAGATTGATTAAGCAGCGGATGCTCTGAGGTGGCGGACAGCAATCATCCCAATCAGATTTGATCGGGACGATTGACACCCCCTGCTAGCGTCCGATTGGCAGTGAATCTGCAGGGGGTGGCATTGCACAAGCATTTCTGGTGAAATGCTTGTGCAATGATAAATGCAGACAGCGTATGCTTTCAGAATTTATCAATGTCAGCGGACATGATCTGCTACAGCGAATTATGTCCGCCCGACAGTTGATAAATCTACCCCGAGGTCTCAGGTGTTAGAAAAAAAAGGCAGGCAAAGGGTTTTAACATAGATACAGACATATACATGTCTAAATATGTGTGTACATATGTATTTATATGTGTATTTATGTATTTACAGACATATATCCTATAATATAAAAGGCCAAGTGTGTTTGTCCAAAGCCATCATGCACAGTAGAGACTGCACGAGGACAAACACACCTGGCCTTCAACAAACTAACCTGGCACCTAATCCGTAAAGGGGGCAAGGCTGGCCGTGTGTGAAGGGGGCTCGCCGGCCGGGACCGGGGTGTGACGGGGGTGGGACTGGGCAGGATGGGGCAGGGCCAGACGGCAGTGGCTGTCTGCCGTGAGAGAGCGCACAAGAGGGGGGATATAGAGCAAAATAGAGGGATGAGAGAAAGCAAAAGAGAGGGGTTAGAGAGAGCAAAAGAGAGGGGTGAGATAGAGCAAAAGAGAGGGGTGAGCAAGAGCAAAAGAGTTGGGAGAGAGAGTAAAAGAGAGTTGGGAGAGAGAGCAAAAGAGGGGGGAGTGAGAGCAAAACAGAGGGGAGAGAGCAAAAGAGAGGGGGAGAGAGAGCAAAAGAGAGGGGCAAGATAGAGCAAAAGAGAAAGGGGAGAGAGAGAGAGAGAGCAAAAGAGAGGGTGAGATAGAGCAAATGAGAGGGTGGGAGAGAGAGCGGAGAGAGCGCAAAAGAGAGGGGGGAGAAAGAGAGCAAAAGAGGGGAAAGAGAGAGAGCAAAAGAGAGGTGGAGACAGAGAGCAAAAGAGAGGGGGGAGAGAGCAAAAGAGAGGGGGAAGAGAGAGGGGAAGAGAGGGGGAAGAGAGGGGAAGAGAGAGAAAGAGAGGGGGAAAGAGAGAGAAAGAGAGGGGGAAAGAGAGAGCAAGAGAGGGGGGATAGAGAGAGCGAGCAAAAGAGAGAGTGGAGAGAGAGAGCAAAAGAGAGGGGAGAGAGAGCAAAAGAAAGGGAGGAAAGATAGAGCAAAAGAGAGGGGGAGAGAGAGAGAGCAAAAGAGAGGGGGGAGAGAGAGCGCAACATAGAGGGGGAATAGAGAGAGCAAGAGAGGGGGTGAGAGAGAGAGCAAAAGAGAGGGGGAGAGAGAGAGAGAGCAAGAGAGGGAGAGAGAGAGCAAAAGAGAGAATGGAGAGAGAGAGAGAGAGAGAGAGAGAGAGCAAAAGAGAGGGGAAGAAAGAGCAAAAGAGAAGGTGGGAAAGCAAAAAAGAGGGGGGAGAGAGAGCAAAAGAGAGAGGCGAGAGAGAGCAAAAGAGAGGGGAGAGAGAGAGCACAAAAGAGAGGGGGGAGAGAGAGCAAACGAGGGAGAGAGAGCAAAAGAGAGGGGGGAGAGAGAGAGCACAAAATAGAGGGGGAAGAGAGAGGGTAAGAGAGGGGGAGAGAGAGAAAGAGAGGGGGAAAGAGAGAGAGCAAGCAAAAGAGAGAGTGGAGAGAGAGCAAAAGAGAGGAGGGAGAGAGAGCAAAAGAGAGGGGGGAGAGAGAGCGCAAAATAGAGGGGGACGAGAGAGAGCAAGAGAGGGAGGAGAGAGAGCAAGAGAGGGGTGAGAGAGCAAAAGAGAGGGGTGAGAGAGCAAAAGAGAGGGGGAAGAGAGAAAGAGCAAAAGAGAGGGGGAGAAAGAGACAGCAAGAAAGGGAGGAGAACGAGAGAGCAAGAGAGGGAGAGAGAGAGCAAGAGAGTGGAGAGAGAGAGAGCAAAAGAGAGGGGGAGAGAGAGCAAAAAAGAGGGGTGAGAGAGAGAGCAAAAGAGGGGGGAGAGAGAGGAGAGAGGGAGAGCAAAGGAGAGGAGGGAGAGGGAGAGCAAAGGAGAGGGGGGAGAGAGAGAGCAAAAGAGAGGGGGGAAGAGAGAGAGCAAAAGAGAGGGTGGAGAGAGAGAGAGAGAGCAAAACAGAGGGGGAGAGAGAGCAAAAGAGAGGGTGGAAAGAGAAAGAGAGCAAAAGAGAGGGAGAGAGAGAGCAAAAGAGAGGGGGAGAAAGCGCAAAAGAGAGGGGGAGAAAGCGCAAAAGAGAGGGGGAGAGAGAGAAAGCAAATGAGAGGGGAGAGAGAAAGCAAAAGAGAGGGGGAGAGAGAGAGCAAGGGGTGGGACCACTGTACTGCAGAAAATGGCCCATGTACACAGGCTTTAGGACTAGTACACATATAAACACATAAATACATATGCATACATCTATGGAGTTACATATACTGTAAGTGCAATTGCAGTCAAGTAGATGAAAACATAAAAAATCCAAGCGCTGCTTTGATGTGCTCATGCACGCTTTCCTCATAGACATCAATGGGGAGAGAGTGTTTAGAAAAAAACATCTGAAGCGCGGAATTAAAAGCTCCATAACGGAACCCCATTGATATCTATGGGGGGAAAAAAGTTACGTTTAAACCTAACACCCTAACATAAACCCCACGTCTAAACACCCCTAATCTGCTGCCCCGACATCGCCGACACCTGCATAAAGTTATTAACCCCTAATCTGCAGCCACCAAAATAAATGTATTAACCCCTAATCTGCCGCTCCCGATATCGCCGCTACTATAATAAAGTTATTAAACCCTATTCCGCCGCACCCCAACATCGCCCACACTATAATAAAGATATTAACCCCTATTCCACTGCTCCCTGACATCGCCGCCACTAAATAAAGTTATTAACCCCTAAACCTCTGGCCTCCCATATCCCTGACACTAAATAAACCTATTAACCCCTAAACCGACAGCCCCCCACATCGCAAAAAACTAAACTATTAACCCCTAAACCTAACAACCCTCTAACTTTAAATCAAAATTACAAGATCCCTATCTTAAAATAAATAAAAATGTACCTGTGAAATTAAAAAAAACTAAGTTTAAACTATAAATTAAACCAACATTACTATTATACTAAAATTTAAATAATAAATTAAATTACACATTAAAAACACCTAGCACTACTAAAAAAATAATAATCTGCAATTACAAAAAAATAAAAAATACTAAATTACAAAAATAAAAAAATATTAATAACAACTGAAATTATCCAAAATAAAAACAATTACACCTAATCTAATAGACCTAAAAAAATAAATAAGCACCCCCAAAATAAAACAAAAACCTAAACTACCAATAGCACTTAAAAGGGCCTTTTGTAGGGCATTGTCCTAAAGAAATCAGCTCTTTTCCCTTAAAAAAAAAGGCTGATTTGAATAGCCAATAGAATTTCAGTAGCTCTCATCCTATTGGCTGATTTGAACAGCCAATAGGATTTCAGTAGCTCTCATCCTATTGGCTGATTTCAATTTCAAAAATCAAATCAGCTAATAGGAATGCAAGGGACGCCATTTTAAAAAGGCTCCCTTGCATTTAAGATTTGGTATACGGCGGCGACTGTATGAAGAGGATGGTCCACGCCGGATGTCTTCAGGATGGTCCCGCTCCGTGCCGCCGGGATGAAGATAGAAGATGCCGCCTGGATGAAGATAGAAGATGCTGCCTGGTTGGATGAAGACCTCGCACCGCCTGGATGTCCGGACTTCAGAAACTGTAAGTGGATCGTCGGGGGTTAGTGTTAGGTTTTTTTTTAAACTTTTTTTAGGTGGAGTTTTTTTTTAGATTAGGGTTTGGGCTTTTCGTAAAAGAGCTAAATGCCCTTTTCAGGGCAAGAAAAAGAGCTGAATGCCCTTTTAATGGCAATGCCCATACAAATGCCCTTTTCATGGCAATGGGTAGCTTAGGTTTTTGTAAGAGTTAGGTTTTTTATTTGGGGGGTTGGTTGGGTGGTGCTTTTTACTCTTGGGGGGGGTCTTTTAAGGGCTATTGGTAGTTTATTGTAGGCTAGGTTTTTTTTTATTTACTTTTATAGGGCTATTAGATTAGGTGTAATTGTTTTTATTTTGGATCATTTTGTTTGTTATTTTTCGTAATTTAGTGTTTGTTATTTTTTGTAATTTAGTATTTTTGAATTTTTTGTAATTTAGTATTTTTTTTTGTAATTGTAGATTTTTTTTTTTTTAGTAATGTTAGTTTTTTTTATGTTTAATTTAGTTTTCTTTAATTTGTAGTTAGTTTAATTTTAGTATAATAGTTATGTTACTTTAATATATAGTTTAAACATAGTTTTTTTAAATTTCCCAGGTGTTTTTATTTATTTTAAGATAGGGATCTTGTAATTTTAATATAAAGTTAGCGGGTTGTTAGGTTGAGGAGTTAATAGTTTAGTTTTTTGTGATGTGGGGGCTGGCGGTGTAGGGGTTAATAGGTTTATTTAGTGGCAGTGATGTGGGAGGCCAGAGGTTTAGGGGTTAATAACTTTATTTAGTGGCGGCGATGTCGGTGAGCGGTGGAATAGGGGTTAATATCTTTATTATAGTATGGGCGATGTTGGGGTGCGGCGGAATAGGGGCTAATAACTTTATTATAGTGGTGACGATGTCGGGGAGCGGCGGAATAGGGGTTAATACATTTTAATAGTGGCGGCGATGTCGGGAGCGGCAGATTCGGGGTTAATAAGTTTAATATAGTGTTTGTAATGTGGGAGGTCCTCGATTTAGGGGTTAATAGGTAGTTTATGGGTGTTAGTGCACTTTGTAACACTTTAGTTATGAGTTTTGTGTAACAGTTTACACAAAACAGATCGCAGTCTCAGATTGCAGAACAGATCGTGTCGGTATAGGCTGGAATGCAACCATTTTAGCCTCAGCGCAAAACTTGTAATGGCAGCGCTATGGAAATCCCATGCAAAAACAAACATTTTTTGAGTGCAGGATTGACGTTGCGTTACAGGCTAAAATGCTTGCGGTAAGCTATATCAACACGACTTGTAATGGCTGTGTTCCGGTTTTTACGCTGAAATGGCCATTTTTTCAGTGTTAAAACCCGAACGCAAAACTTGTAATCTAGGTGCTATTTAATTAAGTGTTTAGCGGTGTATTTACTGTAAATATTTCACATTCCAATGTTCTGCACATAGGGGAATATTTTCTATGTATTTTTAAATAGACATTCCTATATATATCTGTATATATCTATAAATATATATAATTATTTATATATATATATAGGTATAGATATATATTGTATCAAAAACATTATATATATATATATATATATATGTATGAACAGGGCCATCTTTAATATTGACTGGACCCGGGGCAAGAACATTTTCTTGCCCCCCCCCCCCATGCAATTTCGCTCTCTACCCCAACATCCCAAAAAAAAAACTAAATCAATTTTTTTTTATTATTAGCCCAGCAGTGGGCTAATCATTTAAAAAAAAAATGAAATAAATTGCAATATGTGAAACTGGACCTAAGCAGTACTAATAAGTAAATAAATATATAAATTCATCCACTGTGGATTAATTTAATATGCTTTTGAATGTGATTCTGGTGTGAGGTTAGCTGGTTAAAGAGATGTAGGGCAGCCAACAGGAGCAAAGCAAGGTAAAGACTGAGGAGGAAGCATGGAGGTGCAGACAAATATAAGTTTACTAACTGGAACAGCAGAACTACTATGGGAAGCTGTAAAATCTGAGATAGAGAGAAAAAAATAAACTATAAAAATAAACCTTACCTTAATGTGTGAAGTATCAGCATGACACTATACATCAGCCACAACAGCACATGTCACTTCTCTGCTAGGAACAAGTTCCATCTCAACCTGCACTAGACGATGTTGCATGGGGGAGGGGCGTGTGTGCACTCACGTATTCTTCCCACTGACATCTTTCTACAAAGCACTGTTCCCCTAACGCACACTCGAGTTAGTTGATATTAGGGCCACAGCAGAAAGAGCAGGGCTAAGGGGACCAGCAGACTGGATGCTGTCTGCCCAAGACTGCATGGATACAGTGTAAGACGATTCACACAGCCTCAAGACTGAAGAGAGCAGTGTGCACAGCTGCACAGATGCTCAAATCCTCATGTGCCTGCCGCTCTAGCTTTCTGCTGCATGCGCCTACAGTCAGCCCTACCCAAAAACAATCCTCACCACCAGAGCAGTTACCTGATGCAGTGGGATTGGCTGGATGCCGAGTTAGGGGTTAGCATTCAGTGCTGCACAGTGCACATCTAAAACAGCACATGGCACTAGCTTGGCATGTCACATGACACCGGCACGGTCTGTCACAGTTTCTCACAAATAAATATAAGCAGAGAACTTTTGACTGTGACAGTATTAGAACTGACTGTGTGTGTGTGTCCCATGTCACATGACAGTCTGGCATGAACCATTTTTTTTTTTTTTTTAGGACTCTTGGGCCCCTCAACAAAGACTGGGCCCTGGGCAGCTGCTACCCCTTTTGCCCTGTGTTAAAGACAGCCCTGTTAATGAATTAATAGAAACATATTCCGCTATGTGAAGAACAATCGAATGTGGAATTACTATTTTCATGTCGGGTTGGCGCACTTTTCTTGCTCTATTGACTCCTATGGTGGAATACGTCAACGTGGTTGTGATATTCTAACTTCGGATGTTTGCGCACGTTGGGTTAGCACTTGTGCAAAAGCTTTTACTTTCAACTTGTAATACGCATGCTACCTGACGTGTGCAAAAATCTTACGTCTATAGCTGTTACCACACAAGCAGGAGTGAAAATACCGCTCCACTTGTTCTCTCCCCCTTTCTTTTGCTCTCTCTCCCTCCTCTTTTGTTCTCTCTCCCCCCTCTTTTGCACGCTCTCTCCCCCCTCTTTGGCTCTCTCCCCCCTCTCTTTTGGTCTCTCTCCCACCTCTCTTTTGCTCACTCTCCCCCCTTTCTTTTGCTCTCTCTCCCCCTTTCTTTTGCTCTCTCTTCCCCTTTCTTTTGCTCTCTCTTCCCCTTTCTTTTGTTCTGGCCCCCCTCCCTTGCTCTCTCTTCCCCTCTCTGGCACTCTCTTTCAAACCCTTTGGTCTCTCTCTCTCACGACCCGTCTGGCCATGCCCCCATCATGGCAGCCTGCCTGGCCACGCCCCTTGCCAAACCCGGCCACGGCCCCATCGTGACGCTCCGGCCGGCCACGTTCCCTGACACGCCGCTTTAGCCTTGCATGCTCTGTTCTCTCTGCTGTCAGGATCCAAACGGCCAGGTATGTTTGTCCTCGTGCAGTCTCTACTGCGCATAACTGCATCTGACAAACATACTTGGCCATTTATTAGATAGGATATATATATAAATCATTGAAAAGCAGTGCACTAATTTAAATAGCCAGTAGGTGGAGCTGTCCGCTTGTGTTGCAGCAAAGTTATGCAAGCTTAGCAGGTCTGAAATTAATCTGTGTGCACAGAACAGACCTTAGCTATCAAGCAGCTTTCAAAGCAGCAAGATCTAGCCGCCACTTCCTGTCCAGCTGCTTGAGGTGAGGGTGCCTAACTGCTTAATCAGTCCAGATTGAAATGCATAGAATAGGTGCAGACCCAATATTATCTAACATGCTAACAATGCAGAGAACTGTTTGCAGAAAAATGCAAGTAAAAAAATGTTTGTGTTCATTAAACTTAGTTTGATGATACAGTCTGTTGTGTGATTATTAGCAAATATTTTTGTTCACTAAACTTAGTTTGATGATACAGTCTGTTGTGTTATTATTTAATTAGGTTTATAATGCTGTTTAGCATTTAAAGTCTTCCTTTCAAAGCTTTAAAAATTATGTATTAGGTGTTACTTTTATCAATTTTGAGAGGGCCTGGAATCTAACTCCCTCACTTCCCATTGACTTACATTATAAACTGGGTTTCAATTTACAACGATTTTGTTTTACAACCATTCCTTCTGGAACCTAACCCCGGCGTAAACTGAGGGCTACCTGAATATATATATATATATATATATATATATATATATATATATATATATATATAAATATATCAAGTGTGTATAAAGCCAGAGAGGCTCATTCTTAAATGCAGAGTTAAAGCAGGAATGTTTCAGATCAGATAGGCAGTGCATTGCAGTGTTAGGACCAGTCAACATTGGGACACCTTGTAAGTTGGTGACTGGCTTAAGCAAAATATGGCCATATTGAATAACTAAGATCCCAGTTTTAATATTTAAGTATAGGTGGTTTTTGCAATATTTAAAATGTTTTGATAATGTAAAAGTGGTTGTGCGCCAATATCCTATTTTGTGTAATTATTTGGTTTTGTTCGCTGCACCCCTAAGAAGTAATAAAAATAAAAATAATTTTGTAAGGTGTGCTAAACCATATGGATTTATATAGGCTTGAAAGCCTACTACCAATTAAGCATATTAGGTGATGTGCATCTCTGTAATGAGAAGGGGTGTGGTCTAATGACATCAACACCCTATATCAGGTGTGCATAATTATTAGGCAACTTCCTTTCCTTTGGCAAAATGGGTCAAAAGAAGGACTTGACAGGCTCAGAAAAGTCAAAAATAGTGAGATATCTTGCAGAGGGATGCAGCACTCTTAAAATTGCAAAGCTTCTGAAGCGTGATCATCGAACAATCAAGCGTTTCATTCAAAATAGTCAACAGGGTCGCAAGAAGCGTGTGGAAAAACCAAGGCGCAAAATAACTGCCCATGAACTGAGAAAAGTCAAGCGTGCAGCTGCCAAGATGCCACTTGCCACCAGTTTGGCCATATTTCAGAGCTGCAACATCACTGGAGTGCCCAAAAGCACATGGTGTGCAATACTCAGAGACATGGCCAAGGTAAGAAAGGCTGAAAGACGACCACCACTGAACAAGACACACAAGCTGAAACATCAAGACTGGGCCAAGAAATATCTCAAGACTAATTTTTCTAAGGTTTTATGGACTGATGAAATGAGAGTGAGTCTTGATGGGCCAGATGGATGGGCCCGTGGCTGGATTGGTAAAGGGCAGAGAGCTCCAGTCTGACTCAGATGCCAGCAAGGTGGAGGTGGAGTACTGGTTTGGGCTGGTATCATCAAAGATGAGCTTGTGGGGCCTTTTCGGGTTGAGGATGGAGTCAAGCTCAACTCCCAGTCCTACTGCCAGTTTCTGGAAGACACCTTCTTCAAGCAGTGGTACAGGAAGAAGTCTGCATCCTTCAAGAAAAACATGATTTTCATGCAGGACAATGCTCCATCACACGCGTCCAAGTACTCCACAGCGTGGCTGGCAAGAAAAGGTATAAAAGAAGAAAATCTAATGACATGGCCTCCTTGTTCACCTGATCTGAACCCCATTGAGAACCTGTGGTCCATCATCAAATGTGAGATTTACAAGGAGGGAAAACAGTACACCTCTCTGAACAGTGTCTGGGAGGCTGTGGTTGCTGCTGCACGCAATGTTGATGGTGAACAGATCAAAACACTCACAGAATCCATGGATGGCAGGCTTTTGAGTGTCCTTGCAAAGAAAGGTGGCTATATTGGTCACTGATTTGTTTTTGTTTTGTTTTTGAATGTCAGAAATGTATATTTGTGAATGTTGAGATGTTATATTGGTTTCACTGGTAAAAATAAATAATTGAAATGGGTATATATTTGTTTTTTTTTAAGTTGCCTAATAATTATGCACAGTAATAGTCACCTGCACACACAGATATCCCCCTAAAATAGCTATAACTAAAAACAAACTAAAAACTACTTCCAAAACTATTCAGCTTTGATATTAATTAGTTTTTTGGGTTCATTGAGAACATGGTTGTTGTTCAATAATAAAATTAATCCTCAAAAATACAACTTGCCTAATAATTCTGCACTCCCTGTATATATATATATATATATATATATATATATATATATATATATATATATATATATATAATTTTTATTTTTTTAAACAAATGCAAAAAGTAGGGAGAAATACAAAAATAAGCATTTAACACAAATTGCACCATCAAATCTTTATTTTTCTATTAGGTATCAAGTAATATTTCCAGAGCAGGAACATTAAAAGGAATGTAAAAATTCTACTTCCTACATCAAAAGTGATTGTTTAAAAAGTTTACAGGAAATTGTTTAAAAGCAAAATAACATAAATCAAAAGGTTTCTTACTAAATATTAGTGTCATTGTGTACCCACAACTCAGCACTAGTGATTTATATTGCCCACAAAAATGTGCTTCAATGAATGTGTAATAAATCTGGATTTGATTGAAGCAAGCCAGCAGCCAATCAAGAGTCGTTAAAGGGACAGTCTACTTCAGGGGTCGATAAATTTGTTTAAAATTTAGGAGCCAGTAAGAATATTTAGGAGCCAGACAGTGCTAATTGTATATAGAAATATGGAGAATAACCCAAAAGTTAGGAGCCAGTGGCTCCTGGGTTTGTCAAGCCCTGGTCTACTTGATTTCTTTATTGTTTAGAAAGATAGACAATGCCCTGACCACCAATTCCCCAGCTTGCATACACAACTTTATTACCTGAAAGATTGCCTGTTTCTAAGCCTTGCATGCCATCTCTTAGTCTTTTTCTTTGGCTTTTTACAATCATGCACACAGCCAGACAATGCTAGTTCATCTGTGCCATATAGATAACATTGTGCAGACTCCCGTGGTGAATGATAATGGTTATGCAATAACCAGTACTTACTGGCTAAAATGCAAGTTTCTAAAAATGCACTGAGATAAGGGCCAGGATAAGGAGCAGTCTGCAGAGGCTTAGATACAGGTAATCAGAGAGGTAAAATGTATATTAATATAAAAATATTGGTTATGCAAAACTGTGGAATGGGTAATGAAGGGATTATCTATCTTTTTAAACAATAACAGTTTTCAAGTAAACTGTCCCTTTTAAGGCTGAATTGTCAAGAGCTTGTTTTTGTGAGCAGAGGAATGTGGCTGAAGCAAAGATGATTTTAGCATTTTCAAACACTAACAGGAAGTTATTGTGACAGGTAAGAGCTTTTGCTTGTAGGCACTTTTTAACCTCACCATTATGATTTAGGAACTGTTTTTAGTGGACTTTGCATGTGTGGAAGATTTTCTTGGATTAAATATATTTTTCACATTCATGACTCATAGCATACTCAAAAGGTTTATATGAACCTTTGTTTCTCGAAGGTTTTTGTGCTGCAATAACCCTAACTTTTGAAACATAAGTGACATTCTCACAGTTCTTATAATGTATAAAACAGTTAAAAAAAACAACACATGAGTCAAATAAAACTGAATGTTACATGCACAATAGTGCTTTATTGGATAATGTTTCAAGTGCATGCAAATTGCCAAGCGCGGTAGAGTGAGCGCATCTGCATCTGATAATCACATGCTCCAAATTCCAGTGTGTGGCTTGAGATTTCGCACACTTTCTTAGGTGAAAGAAAAAAAACATTTACAAATAGCTTTATTAGAAGATAGCAATAGGCTCAATTAATGTTAAGACAAAGATCAAGCAAAGCTTAGGGACATTGGTAAAGTAATCCTTAGATCTCATACACCTAGATTACGAGTTTTGCACTAAACAGGGTGCGAAAATAATGCCAAAAAAATGCATTATTACACTCTCCATAGCGCTTGCCATTACGAGTTACTGAAAAGCCTCCATCTGCTTTGCATTATGGTGCGTTAAGCTCCATAAAAGCCAAGGGCTGGTTTGACATGCTCATGCACGCTTTCCCCCATAGAAAAAAAATAACACCTGCGATTGCGGGATGGAGATTGCAGTAATACAACCCCATTTATGTCTATGGGGGAAAGAATGTTAAGTTTAAACCTAACACCCTAACATAAACCCCTAGTCTAAACACCCCTAATCGGCCACCCCCCATCATCGCCGACACTAAATAAAAGTATTAACCCCTAATATGCCGCTCCCCCACATTGTTGACACTAAAAAAAAAGTTATTGACCCCTAATCCGCCGCTCCGGACATCGCCAACACTAATAAAAGTTATTAACCCTTAATCCGCTGATCCCCGACATCACCAGCACTAAATATAATTATTAACCCCAATAACGCCGCTCCCCGACATAGTTGACACTAAATAAAAGTTATTAACCCCTAATCCGCCGGCCCACACATCGCTAACACTATAATAATGTATTAACCCCTGAACCTCCAGCCCGCCACATCGTAACTACTAAACTAAACCTATTAACCCCTAAACCGCCGACCCCCCACATCGCAAAACACTAAATTAAACCTAACACCTCCTAACTTTAAATTAAAATTACAATATAACTATCTTAAAATAAATAAAAACTTACTTGTGAAATTAAAAAAAACTAAATTTAAACTATAAATTAACCTAACATAACTATTCTAATAAAATTTAAAAAACAACCAATTAAAAAAACAACCAATTAAAAAATCTAAATTACATATTTAAAAAACTAACACTACGAAAAAATTACAAAATCTAAAATAATAAACACTAAATTACAAAAATAAAAAAACTCTAAGCTTACAAAAAATAATAAACTAAATTATCAAAAATAAAAACAATTACACCTAATCTAATAGCCATATAAAAATAAAAAGCCCCCCCAAATAAAAACACCCCCTAACCTACAATAAACTACCAATAGCCCTTAAAAGGGCCTTTTGTAGGGCATTGCCCTAAGTTAAACTGCTCTTTTACCTTAAAAAATTACTAAGTACCCCCCTAAAAGTAACCCCCCCACCCAACCAGCCCTACAAAATAAAAAACCTAACTCTAAAAAATCCTAAGCTACCCATTGGCCCTAAAGGGGCATTTGTATATGAATTGACCTTAAAAGGGCATTCAGCACTTTTACAAGTGCCCATCCCAAATCTAAAAAAAAAAAAAAACCCACCCCAAAAAAAAACTAACACTAACACCATAAAATCTACTCATGGTTCTTGAAGTCAGGACATCCATCTTCATCCAGGCGGCGAGAAGTCTTCATCCAGGCGGCGACACCTTCATCCATCTCAGGGACGTCTTCTATCTTCATCCTGGCGGTGCGGAGCTTTCCTGGATGGCAAAAACATCCTGTGCGGAGCTTCCTCTTCATATGGTCACCGCCGTTCACTGAAGTTGAATGCAAGGTAGCCGTTTCAAAATGGCGTACCTTGCATTCCTATTGGCTGACTTGATTCTTCAAATTTAAATCAGCCAATAGGATGAGAGCTTCTTAAATCCTATTGGTTGTTCAAAACAGCCAATAGGATGAGAGCTACTGAAATCCTATTGGCTGATTTGAACAGTAATTTTTTTAATGTAAAAGAGCTGTTTAACTCAGGGCAATGCCCTACAAAAGGTAGTCTATTGTAGGTTAGGGGGTGTTTTTATTTTGGGGGGCTTTTTTATTTTTATAGGGCTATTAGATTATTTTTTTTTTTGATAATTTCGTTTATTATTTTTTTTAAGTTTAGAGTTTTTTTATTTTTCGTAATTTAGTATTTATTATTTTTAATTTTTTTCGTAATGTTAGTTTTTTTTAAATTTGTAATTTAGATTTTTTTAATCGGTTGTTTTTTTAATTTTATTAGAATTGTTATGTTAGGTTAATTTATAGTTTAAACTTATTATTTTTTTTATTTCACAGGTAAGTTTTTATTTATTTTAAGATAGTTATATTATAATTTAAAGTTAGGGGGGTGTTAGGTTTAGGGGTTAATCGTTTAATTTAGTGTTTTGTGATGTGGGGGGGCCAGCGGTTCAGGGGTTAATAGGTTTAGTTTAGTAGTTACGATGTGGGGGGCTGGATGTTTAGGGGTTAATAGGTTTAGTTTAGTGTTGGCAATGTGGGGGGCTGGATGTTTAGGGGTTAATAGTTTAATTTAGTGTTGGCGATGGGCGGAGCCGGCGTTTTAGGAATTAATAACTTTTATTAGTGTTGGCGATGTCGGGGAGCAGTGGAATAGGGGTTAATAGTTATATTTAGTGTCAGCGATGTCGGGGGCAGCAGATTAGGGTTTATAGGTTTATTTAATAGTCGCGATGTGGGTGGGCGGCAGATTAGGGGTTAGTAAGTTGAATATAGTGTTTGCGATGCGGGAGGGTAGCGGTTTAGGGGTTAATAAGTAGTTTATGGGTGTTAGTGTACTTTGTAACATTTTAGTTATGAGTTTTGTGAAACATTTTTGTTTCACAAAATCTATAACTACTGGTCTCAGATGGCGGTATGGATTGTGTCGATATAGGCTGTAACGCAAGCATTTTAGCCGGACCGCATAACCTGTAATACGGCGCTATGGAAAAACATAAATTATGCTTACCTGATAATTACCTTTTCTTCACACTGAAAGAGTCCACAGCTGCATTCATTACTTTTGGGAATTTAGAACCTGGCCACCAGGAGGAAGCAAAGACACCCCAGCCAAAGGCTTAAATACCTCTCCCACTTCCCTCATCCCCCAGTCATTCTGCCGAGGAACAAGGAACAGTAGAAGAAGCATAGGGTGAAAAAGGTGCCCGAAGAACAAAAATAACCAACGCCCCCCCAGAAAATTACACTCGGGGAGCTGTGGACTCTTTCCATCTGAAGAAAAGGAAATTATCAGGTAAGCATAATTTATGTTTTTCTTCATAAACGGAAAGAGTCCACAGCTGCATTCATTACTTTTGGGAAAACAATACCCAAGCTATAGAGGACACTGAATGCTAAAACGGGAGGGTATGGTGGCCCATTCTGAAAGCACCAGGCCTAACATCCCTAATCCAGAAACCCAGCTTCACCCGAAGCCGAGAAAAAAACTTTAAAAAAGGAAAAGGCCCAAGGACACTGACCCGCAGATAGTCTATAAGTCTTGCTAGAGACTGCAGGAACTAGACTCGACTGAGCCAATCAGCCTCCAAGAGACATCGTCAACCGGCAGTCGAACTCCAAACAACAAACCCCTTACTAGAGAAAGGGATCAAACAGCCGTATTCTCCGAAAAGGAGAAAGACACGGAGAAGACATCCATCAAGGATTCAAAAAAAAACAAATAGGGCCCAAACAAAACCCATAAATAGGGCCCAAACGAGCCCCAATAATTTCCTGGGCGAATAAACCCAGACGGCCAAGCCAACCAAAACCCAACCAGTCTTGTAGAACAAGAGAGGCAATGCCCAACCCTAGTTTGCTCAAAATCCATGGGATCAAGACCCAGAGATTGAAAAAGAGAAGAGAATCTTCCCAAACAAAGTGCGTCCGCACCCTAGAAGGTAACTAAAGATGAGAACCCCAGAAACCGTTAAGACAGCTAAGAATATCCAAATATTCAAAAACCGTAAAGCTTGTGCAGCAACTCAAATAGGGAAACCACTGACGGCAACCACCTGAAGATTCAGAACACTGCACGCTGCTGTCATCCTAAGATGAATCTAGAAATTTGAAAATATGCAAGCAAGTGGAAGCAGATGAGCCCGAATACACGACCCTCAGGGGATGAAGTTGCCACGCTAACTCATGCGCCAAAACTCCTCCTGCACCCAAGGCAGGACCACAATCCTCCAGAGAGAGGAGACCCCACTGCTGAAGGAGGCAATCTACCCCCTACATGCCCACAAGGAACATGAAAGGCCGTAGGCTAATCAGTCGAGACCGAATGAAGATCATCCAAATCACCACTGATGATACAACAGTGAAAAACTCCCGTAAGAGGGAGCACACTCCTAATGTCAAATCAGCCCCCATTGAAAACTGGGTCCTCCTGAACCAGTCTGCAGGATAATAAGTCCATAAGGATCCAATATAAGATCCCTATAACTGGGACCCAGAGCCGTGCTAAAATGAACGACAGCTCTAGGAAGCACAAAATACCCGTCTGAAGATTCAGACCTCACAGAGGATGATATCCGGGTTAGACCAGAGAAACGGCACATAACTCACTCATAAATTCCCAGACCATAGGGAAGAGAACACCCCTAGCAGGAGGCCAACTCCCCACCAACAAGGTGCTAGGCCGTAGTCATGCAAACTACTCTAGAGCCAAAAGGCCCCAGGGACTACACTCACAAAGTCCAAAAAACAAAGGGAATATTTACAAGAGCAGAGATCACTCGAAGAGAGAGTAGACAAAAAACTAGTCTCCATAATCCTCTCAGATTAACCATCCGGAGGACCACCCCAAGGAAGAAGAATGCAAGCATCCCGAATCCAGGCGGAACATACCCTAAGCAAAAGCTAGGAAAGGAGGATACAACAGTCTATCATCCCTAATATGGAACTACGAACTCCCGGGGTCAGAAAAGAGCTGCACGGCCCTCAACATCTGCCCAGAAAACAGGACAAAGTCCAAACAGTCTCAACCCTAAGGAATAGACCGCAAGAGGGAATAAGCCAAAAAGGACAATCCCGAGGAACCTTGAAAGGTAAGAACACCAGGAACTGGCAGCACGAAGGACAAAACCTTCAACTTCTAACCCACAACGTGAAGGAAACACTCTGGATCCTGAATCAGAACCAACAGAGGATGTTGGAGCGGATCTCAACGGAGTACCGACCACTAGATTGAAAGGCTAATGAGGACCGAGCATGATCCTTTATGCCGCTAGACAAACCGCGGATCATAAAATCCTCCCGGAATACTAGCTGAAACTTGTAAAACAAAAAACAAATAATAGCGGAACCACTTGGCGCCCTAACCGGACCAGCCAGGCATAGCAAGCGCCATGTGTCTGAAATAGGTCTTCAAAACAGAAGGATTTGAACCCAGTCAGGGCCAGCCTGAAACCAAGGGCCCCATACTGACAAGGCCACACAAGTCACCCCCTAAGAGGGAGAGATAAACAACAGACAAACATAGGACTAAAACACATCCTCATAACTTTCGTTGAAGTAAACAGTGCGATCACAAAATCGCGAGTATCGATTCCAGAGAAGAAAATTATCAAAGGAAATATTATAACAAACATAAGCTTTAAACCAAATAAAATCCATCCTAACCGGATTAAAATAAAAGATAAGGTAATCCGTAGGTTATTGCCCAGGAAGAACGGATACTCCCGCAGGAATCCGAATCTTCCAAACTCAGAACTGGAAAGATACTCAAGAAACAAGACTATAAGAAGATTACTTCTTCCCCTTATATATAATCCTGCATGCCATTCGCATTGGAAGACTCATGATCCACCCCATTAAGAGTGGAATCCTCTAGCAACGCCAAAACGTGCCTCAGTAGAACACAAAGGCGCACCAGTCTATAATGAAAGGCAAAACCTACCTCCGCCGGGGCAAGCGAAGACCCTGGCCCCGAAGGTTGAGCCCCTGAAGCCTCAGGGACAGTCACTTCCCCAGAGGGCTGAACTGGACCAGGCTATCCCACGCCTGACGAGCCCTGGTTAACAGAATACGGACAATATCTTAAACACACTCCTGGGAGATGTAAATGCGCCAGCGCCAAAGATATGGTCATGCGGAACCGTGTCGTAACCTTCAGAGGAAACAGGACACCCTCCAGAGAAGGATAAGCCGCATTTGGTTTACTTGCATGCGTAGTAAGAGTTGGTTGTAGGGAACGCGCCTCGCGGGAAGCAGAATCCCCAGAGGCAGATGGCTCAGCGGGCCCCTGGTTCCCCGATCCCGAGGAATGAAGCACTTTAAAACGGCATTTGGAACATAACTGATAGACATGTATTGCACGGGCCAATTTATATTCTTTGCAAGAAGTAGAATCAGAATCAGAGACATCCATCTCCATAAAATCTGAATCCTCCATAACTGCGATATTGATAAAAAAAATGTAAACGGCACCATACACCCCGAATGGCTGGGGCACTCACAGCCTCCCATGAACCAGACACCAGCGAAACAGAATTTCTCTGTCGCAACACGGAAAGGAATGCGGAAATGGAGAGCCAAAACGTGACCACACCGGTCACAAGGTGTACAGTGTAGTCCATGAAAAAGTGTGCCCGACCGTAAAGGCCGCGCAACTTGCAATAGGTCGTTATGTTCTGAAATAGCCATGAGCCCAAATATTACTACACATTAGCAGACAGAATCATATAACAAACATGATTAAAAAAAACCCTGTTCAATAACCCCCCTCAGGAGATATTAACCCTTGATTCCAAGATACCAAAGGAGCCTCACTGAGACCCTGTATTTAAGTTATTCCCGCAAGGCTGTGGCCTCTCGGATAAACTGTTGAAATTACAAGACATCCATGATGAAAGTAAAATGAAACGATCTTACCGGAATCTAATCCGTGGAACAGGAACACGGCCCTTCAAGTGTGACAGATAGTAGCGGAGCTTCTGCCTTGGACTTGAGAGAAGAAAGCAGGCAGCGAAACTCGTCAAAGCTGATTGCATGTGGAGTTGTTAATCTGAGTCGGGATGGTTTTGCAGGAAGACTCTCCCTGCATCTCCGGACTCTAACTTTCATCCATGCTCTCACTGAGAGGCTGACAGGACTACTTAAAACTCCAGTCCCATTCCGAAGAGTACTACCCCCCAATAATACGCTATCGTAAAAACTTCTGACACTTCTCTTCCAACCTCCTGGGATGAAAGGCAAAGAATGACTGAGGGATCGGGGAAGTGGGAGAGGTATTTAAGCTTTTGGCTGGGGTGTCTTTGCCTCCTCCTGGTGGCCAGGTTCTGAATTCCCAAAAGTAATTAATGCAGCTGTGGACTCTTTCTATTTATGAAGAAAATCCCACACTCAAACATAATTTTTTTTAATGCGGAATGGACGTTGCATTACAGGCTAAAATGCTTGCGGTACAGCTATACCGCTGCGACTCGTAATATGCGTTCCTGGCCATTCAGCGTTAATAGCCGTACTGCAAATCTAACCATCAGATTGTAGTGAAAGTAGGCTATGCCCTCTTGTAATTTTGTACTATATGGATGAGGTATCTTGCACTATTTTAGTTTTTTGTTCTTTTTTGTCTTTTTTATATTTATATATGATTTTAAAGATGTTCAATTTTGTGCATCATTAAAACAAGTATTTTGTATTTTTATTACACATTTGTTAAATGTTTCATTTGAATGAATGAATGATTTAATTAATAAATGAATGACTGAATGAATGAATGACATGAAAGTGTTTTCCTGCATGTATTATCACAATGATTGGGCATAGATTTGGACTAGGGGTCAGATGAGCTTAAGGTCTCTGCTCAGGCAAGATGATCTTAGAAGTCTCTCATCAAAAATAATTTAGAAGCACAAGTTTTAGCTTGAGAGATGTTTATTGCGCTATGCAGGTTCTGGATACGAAAAACAGGCACCTACATTAAATTTAAGGTCTAAAAAAATCCCAAAGGTTTTGGATGATTTCTCTCCATGCTTATAAGTTTTTGACCATCAGGTCCCAGGTGAGTAAAGGTGTTCTTGTGTGGGGTTTTAAGAAAACACAACATTTACAGTGTTGCTTAGGCTGGGACAGTAAAATCATAATTATACAATTCTGGTTGAAACTAGATTTCTGGTTAAAGGATTACTTTCTGTTATAATTTTTAAGCTAAACAACTAACATATTAAAGTTAATAAACATTAATTAAAACCTACTGACCTATATTTTCTCCAAAACGAAGTTTCATAACGTTCTAAAAGTTATATCTTTTATTCGCCGATGATATCACGTTATCCTGCCCACTATTTTCAGCACTGAGTGTTCAAAATACTTAAACCAATAACGTTGTGTTTAAAGCGCCATTTTGAAACCTAGGTATTATAAACGGATTGGTACAGAGCAAAGGATACCCACGGAGTGGGTTTGGAAAACAATTAAATTTGCAGACAAGATTTCTGATATACGGTAGAGATATGTTAATGAAATGCTATTGATAAAAAGCGTATTTGGGGTAGTTAGTAACAGGCATAGAAAATATTTACTTACAGTGGCCCTTTAAGTAAAGTATTGAATAAATCCCCTCCTGATTTTGTTTTTGTATGATAAAAAAGATATGTCTAAATTGGAATTTCATAAATATGGCTATAATATCTGCCAGAAATATAATATAAGAAAAATTGGAAAAATAAACAGAAGCCTAAACTGGGAGAATGGAAGAACTATTTGAAAAAAACAATAACAGTTAATTATAGAACAGCACGATACTGCATTGTATGATGACCATAAAATTCATACATTTTTTAAAAAAAATGTAATTATTCATCAACCCCCCCCACCAGAGCCCTCCCAAGCCCAACTAATATATCTGTTTAGAAACTCTGATATAATTCTTAATTTCTGAGATATATATATATATATATATATATATATATATATATATATATATATATATGTGTGTGTGTATTTTTATTTATTTTTTGTTTGTGTTTGTTTGTCTGTTTGCTTTATTAAACAAGATAAATGAAGCATCAAAACTAAAGGAGAAGCTTTCTTTATGTGATTTTATTTTATCTCTCTCCTTTTTCAACATGCAGAAAGAATAAAATGGAGTATGACAAAAAATGTATTTTCTTTTATAAATTGTGAAATTATAGTGTTCCTTTATACCCTTTTTTCCATTTATCTTTGTATGTAACTTGCAAATTTAAAACATGTAAATTTTATTTTGGTATGAAATGTTCTTGCTTTAACAATAAATAAATGGAAAAAAAAAGAAAAAAAAAAGTCATAATTAGACATTCATGATTTAGGCAGAGCATACAATTTTTAACAAATTTCCAATTTACTTCTATTATTTAATTTGCTTCCTTCTCTTGCTATCCTTTGCTGAAAGGATTTTCTAGGTAAGCTCAGGAGCAGCAAAGAACCTAGGTTCTAGCTGCTGATTGGTGGCTGCACACACACACACATATATATATATATATATATATATATATATATATATACACTGTATACTGATTGTTATTGGCTCACACATGTGTTCAGTTAGAAACACAGTGCATTGCTGCTCCTTCAAGAAATGAAATTTGATAATAGAAGTAAACTGGAAAGTTGTTTAAAATGTATGTTCTACCTTAATCATGAAAGAAACATATTGGGTTTCATGTCCCTTTTAATCCATAGTGCCCAATTCCCCAATTCCCCCATTATTGCAATATGTGTATTCACACAGTACTACTTGATATATGTGCTTAGCACACAACAATCACATTTCCTGTTTAATAAATAGTTATACATGGCTAATTTTAAAGAATATGACCCATCTAGATCCCTAGCTAACCTATGCTGTCAAGCAATAACATCCTCACTGGTCCAGTGCAATCTGTTACACCTTGGTTAGGGCAATGGTTTTTGTTTTGGTTTGTTTTCCCTCAATCGAGTTTCCTGATTGAAGGAAGACCCGGTAAGCCTACTACTTATTGGGCTGATCATTCCCCTTTGGTATTGTACCATTTTTATTTCTGTTTTGTTGTTTTAACAGGTTTTCTTTGTGTCAATATTCTTCAGAAAAACAGGGAGAATTATCTACCTAAGGAATATTCTTTATCCACTATCACTTCAACTTACTTATAAACGTGTTTGGGATCACTCTTTCTCCCTTCTTTTTACATTTTGGATCACTACTACCTACCTTTGGACACATACTTCTACTACATTTTTTCTGGACACTTATATATCATTATATTTTTTATTCTTTTTTGGATACTAATCCCCTCCAATATATTGCACTTTATTTTTGGTGGATATGGGTCATTTACTCATTTAAGTGTACACTTATAATTTATTTATTTTTCACATTTTCTGTTTATGTAATTTGATATATTTTGAAATTTTGTATCTACCATTGGATATACTCTCTAATATCATTGAGTATATATTGTCCTTTTAGTATATTTTAATCTATTTTGATGTTTTTAAGTTTATGTAAAATAAATACATATTGTTTGCACACTTAAGCCTTAGGCGCTTCTTACACCTTTAAACGTCAGCATAAGTCATCATTAACGCCTATATTTAGAGTTCTGCGGCCAAAGGGGTGCGTTAGCTACGCGTGCTTTTTTTCCCCCGCACCTTTTAAATACCGCTGGTATTTAGAGTTCACAGAATAGCTGGGTTTTCAGTGCGTTAGGCTCCAAAAAGGGAGCGTAGAGCATAATTTAACGCCACTGCAACTCTAGATACCAGCGGTGCTTACGGACGCGGCCAGCTTCAAAAACGTGCTCGTGCACGATTCCCCCATAGAAAACAATGGGGCTATTTGAGCTGAAAAAAAACCTAACACCTGCAAAAAAGCAGCGTTCAGCTCCTAACGCAGCCCCATTGTTTTCTATGGAGAAACACTTCCTACGTCTGCACCTAACACTCTAACATGAACCCCGAGTCTAAACACCCCTAACCTTACACTTATTAACCCCTATTCTGCCACCCCCGCTATCGCTGACACATGCATATTATTATTAACCCCTAATCTGCCGCTCCGTACACCACCGCCACGTACATTATAGCTATGTACCCCTAATCTGCTGCCCCTAACACCGCCGACCCCTATATTATATTTATTAACCCCTAATCTGCCCCCCTCAACGTCGCCGCTACCTGCCTACACTTATTAACCCCTAATCTGCCGAGCTGACCGCACCGCTATTATAATAAAGTTATTAACCCCTAATCCGCCTCAATAACCCTATAATAAATAGTATTAACCCCTAATCTGCCCTCCCTAACATCGCCGACACCTAACTTCAATTATTAACCCCTAATCTGCCGACCGAATCTCGCCGCTACTGTAATAAATGGATTAACCCCTAAAGCCAAGTCTAACCCTAACACTAACACCCCCCTAAGTTAAATATAATTTAAATCTAACGAAATAAATTAACTCTTATTAAATAAATTATTCCTATTTAAAGCTAAATACTTACCTGTAAAATAAACCCTAATATAGCTACAATATAAATTATAATTATATTATAGCTATTTTAGGATTTATATTTATTTTACAGGTAACTTTTTATTTATTTTAACCAGGTACAATAGCTATTAAATAGTTAAGAACTATTTAATAGCTAAAATAGTTAAAATAATTACAAAATTACCTGTAAAATAAATCCTAACCTAAGTTACAATTAAACCTAACACTACACTATCAATAAATTAATTAAATAAAATACCTACAATTACCTAAAATTAAACCTAACACTACACTATCAATAAATAAATTAAATACAATTCCTACAAATAAATACAATGAAATAAACTAACTAAAGTACAAAAAATAAAAAAGAACTAAGTTACAAAAAATAAAAAAATATTTACAAACATTAGAAAAATATTACAACAATTTTAAACTAATTACACCTACTCTAAGCCCCCTAATAAAATAACAAAGCCCCCCAAAATAAAAAAATGCCCTACCCTATTCTAAAAAAGCTCTTTTACCTTACCAGCCCTGAACAGGGCCCTTTGCGGGGCATGCCCCAAAGAATTCAGCTCTTTTGCCTGTAAAAAAAACACATAAAATACACCCCCCCCCCAACATTACAACCCACCACCCACATACCCCTAATCTAACCCAAACCCCCCTTAAATAAACCTAACACTAAGCCCCTGAAGATCTTCCTACCTTATCTTCACCCTGCCAGGTTCACCGATCCGTCCTCGGAAGTCTTGATCCAAGCCTCGGAAGTCTTGATCCAAGTCCAAGCGGGGGGCTGAAGAGTGACGTCCATCCTCGGGCTGAAGTCTGGATCCAAGCGGCGACTGAAGAAATCCATCATCGGGCTGAAGTCGGAAGTCCATCATCGGGATGAAGTCTTCTATCAAGCAGCATCTTCAATCTTCTTTCTTCCGGAGTGGAAGACAGAAGATTGAAGTCCCCTGTACGACGTTAGGGGATTAAAGCGTCTGGAAGCTATCCTGATCGCTTCCAGGCGCTTTCAAGGTATTGCCGTGATGCCTCGCACAGATGTGGGCACCCGCACGGGGGCAGAGATGGGAGCGCACACAGGGGCGGGAGCGGGTGGGAGCCCTACACTATGGACCAGTATAAAGGGAAGGAGGGAGAGAGGAGGGGGGGGACATTTTTTATCTAAGGGACCTGGGAGGGGGTGGGGGTTGGTTATTGAGGGGGGGAAGCTATACTACAGAAAAATAATAAATAAAATAAAAATATATATTTTTTAATTTGTATGCAAACTGGGTACTGGCAGACAGCTGCCAGTAACCAAGATGGCGGACAATAAGGTAGATGGGAAGGGTTAGAGAGCTGTTTGGGGGGATCAGAGAGGTTGGGGGCTAAGGGGGGATCCTACGCAGCAGAATATGTATTTAAAAAATAAAATAAAAAGCCTTTTATTTTAGTACTGCCAGACTGTCTGCCAGTACTTAAGATGGTGGGGACAATTGTGGGGTGGGGGAGGGAATAGAGCTGTTTGAGAGGGGTCAGGGAGGGATCAGGGGGTGGGATGTGTCAGGTGGGAGGCTGATCTCTACACTAAAGCTAAAATTAACCCTACAAGCTCCCTAATTAATCCCTTCACTGCTGGGCATAGTACATGTGTGGTGCGCAGCGGCATTTAGCGGCTTTCTAATTACCAAAAAGTAACGCCAGAGCCATATATGTCTGCTATTTCTGAACAAAGGGGATCCCAGAGAAGCATTTAAAACCATTGTGCCATAATTGCACGAGCTGTTTGTAAATAATTTCAGTGAGAAACCTAAAGTTTGTGAAAAAGTGAACAATTTTTTTTTATTTGATCGCATTTGGCAGTGAAATGGTGGCATGAAATATACCAAAATGGGCCTAAATCAATACTTTGGGTTGTCTACTAAAAAAAAATATATACATGTGAAGGGTTATTCAAGGATTCCTGACAGATATCAGTGTTGCAATGTAACTATCGCTAATTTAAAAAAAAAAATGGTTTGGAAATAGCAAAGTGCTACTTGTACTTATTGCCCTATAACTTGCAAAAAAAGCAAAGAAGATGTAAACATTGGGTATTTCTAAACTCAGGACAAAATTTAGAAACTATTTAGCATGGGTGTTTTTTTGGTGGTTGTAGATGTGTAACAGATTTTGGGGGTCAATGTTAGAAAAAGTATGTTTTTTTCAATTTTTTCATCATATTTTATATTTTTTTTTATAGTAATTTATAAGATATGATTAAAATAATGGTCTCTTTAGAAAGTCCATTTAATGGCGAGAAAAACTGTATATAATATGTGTGGGTACAGTAAATGAGTAAGAGGAAAATTACAGCTAAACACAAACACAGCAGAAATGTAAAAATAGCCCTGGTCCTTAAGGGTAAGACAATTGAAAAATGGTCTTGTCCTTAAGGGGTTAATATAAAATCTATATACAAGATATGTAATTTGTACCACTTGTTTTCTTTTTTGTTAACGCATTTAAATAATTTCAAAGCTAGCCTATCAAAAATAACCATTGTCGAACACATTTAATTAAGTTCATTTTAGCTTTATTAAATAAGCAAGGAGGTTTGACATATAGATATGGCCTTCAGTGAAATTAAATATAATTTAATATATATATATAAAAAATAAAACTGATTTTGAACCATAGACGTACCTTGGCGATAATGTCTACTGTCTCACTGTAGCTTCGACACTTCTTTATACCAGAATTCGCCAGGAAGTCTTCTACTAACCGAATGCCAATGTTGTATCCCCTGAATATCAAACAATGAATGTTACATTTCATGATAATTTCAGCTTTTTCTATTTTAGTGTTTCAAAAAGTATAACCTGGGAAAATCAAAAGACACCCATTGACCAATAAAATTAAAGCCATATCCTAATTATGCTTTTGTAAAAGAAGAACAATGATCATGAGTAAGCTTGCACTGAAATGGCCCGGAGCTGCTTACACTGGGGGGCTATGCATGAAACGTAGCTCAGCTACAGATCTTTTCTGCATCCCTTCAGTAAGTTTTATAAAAGAAAATCTACACCCAAGATTTTAGTTCTAGAACTATGAGTTAAGGTTATTGGACTTGATCATTTGCAGTGTGTAGCAGGCAATCAGTTACATTTGTTATAGCATTTTTACTGTACTGTCCTTAATCACAATATGCAATCCTTCATATTGTCTGATAGTGTTGAGCAAATATGGTTTATGTCTTTTTACCTAATCATTAAGTTCTTATGGGTAAAATGTTTTGCTGGGTAGCAGCTGATATTGTAAAACAGAAATTGTTAGCCTTTTTTTAATTTATTTGTAGACTTACACAGATTCCTTGGTACAGCGACAACCAAAATAAAAGGGTTTTATATTAAAGGGACATAATACTCATATGCTAAATCACTTGAAACTGATGCAGTATAACTGTAAAAAGCTGACAGGAAAATATCACCTGAGCATCTCTATGTAAAAAACAAAGATATTTTACCTCACAATCTCCTCAGCTCAGCAGAGTAAGTTCTGTGTAAAAAGTTATGCTTCACCTGCTTCCAGCTGCAGGTAAAAATAAAAAAAAATGAAGAAATGAACAGCAGCCAATCAGCATCAGCAGTGCTGAGGTCATGAACTCTTACTGTGATCTCATGAGATTTGACTTAACTCTCATGAGATTTCATAGTAAGCTTCCTTTACCTGATTGGTGAAATAATATGAGAGTTCACGAGGCTCATCCCCTAAGCTGTCCTAGGACAGACACACTAAAATGCTGCTTAGAAATCCTTTACAAGGGAGGTGGCTACTGAGGAACTTTTGAGGTAAAATATCTTTCTTTTTTACATAGAGATGTTCAGGAGATATTTTCTAGTCCACTTTTTACAGCTATGCTGCATCACTTTCAAGTGTTTAAACATTTGGGTATTATGGCCCTTTAAGTTAAAAGTAATAACTAAGACTAATTATAATAATAAACCAAAACAAACACTTCATATTAAAGAGAGTGCCACATAAAAGGTTGAAAATTCAGACACCTTCATTCACGTTATTAGCAGACTACAGTATTGTTACCGTTCTAAATATATGAACAAAGCTGCTTGGTCTAAGCGACCTGCATTGCAAGCTTATGCACTATGCATCTGTAACACCTTTGGTTTATGGGCCTGTGGTGTTTACTGTAGGTTCAGACACTGCAGACATATTTTTGGTACTTTGCCTTCCGACAGTGTTGTGTCACTGTATTGACAGCTGCCTGGAAAAGTAACTTAAAGGGACAGTCTACTACAGATTTTGTATTGTTTAAAAATATAGATAATCCCTTTATTACCCATTCCACAGTTTTGCATAACCAGCACGGTTATATTAATATACTTTTTTATCCCTGTGATTACCTCTGCAAACTGCCCCCTTATTTCAGATCTTTTGACAGGTTTGCATTTTAGCCAGCCAGTACCCTCTTTGTAAGTAACTCCATGGGCGTGAGCACAATGTTATCCAATATGGCACACATAACCTAATGCCTTCTAGCTGTGAAAAACTGTAATATGAATTCAGATAAGAGGCGGCCTTCAAGAAGTTAGAAATTAGCATATGAGCTTACCTAGGTTTAGCTTTCAACTAAGAATATTAAGAGTACAAAGCAAATTTGATCATAAAAGTAAATAGGAATGTTGTTTAAAATGACATGCCCTATCTGAATCATGAAAGTTTATTTCTGACTAGACTGTCCCTTTAACTAAAGTATCAAACATAATTCTATACTCTGCAGTAAGGAAAAGCTCTGCCATACAGCTTTGATATTCCATTCACTGGATAAGACCTAGAAAAGGGGATATATACTTTATAGCCAATCCAATTTGTATACTGCTTAGTTTCTTTTGGGTTCAGTGAATATATTTATTACAGCAAAGTTAAAATTAATTCAATTACTGAATGGCTTTCATTGTATTTTGCATAGCTAGCTTCAATAGAATGGTACAATTAGGGCCACACAATATTGTATATTCGCTTTAAACTATTACGATAAATGCATTCAAGTAAATTCAGAAAAAAACATAAATTATGCTTACCTGATCATTTCCTTTTCTTCCGTGGGAAAGAGTCCACAGCCGCATTAATTACTTATGGGAATTAAGAACCTGGCCACCAGGAGGAGGCAAAGACCCACAAGCCAAAGCAAGGGACCCGACTAAAAATTCCCAGAGGAAAGATACAAAACAGAAGAAAGGAACAACGTCCAGGGTGACAAGGAGACAACCTGGAGCCACTAAGTAGGCTACACCCGAACAGACTATATGAAAAGTCAGGAAGGACCAGAAAAGAAACAAACAAATCTCAAGGACCAGCAAACGCAAAAACAGCAAGACAGCATGGACACGCGTCACCATATAAATGAGGACGTGAAGGAAAAACCCCCACCCTAGAGAGCAGGGGAAAACAGACCAAGTCCCACACTCCAGACCACAAGAGACTGAGGATGCCTCACAAGCAAGGAACAATTTCTGTAGCCGGACAAAAGCTCAGGAGAGAGACAGGAAAAGGATGATAAAAAGTAGTGGCGCAAATAAGTAGAGCCCCCATCCAAAAACGGATACGAAAAATCCCGCTCTTGCACAACCGAAACTGTGCAGACCAACAGTACACCACTATAGACCGCAGAGCAGCGGAACATCCTTCCTGAATCAACCTTCCTGAAACAAGAGATCCCAAGGATCCAACTCCCACAGAGGGTTCAGAAAAATGCTTTACAAAGGACCCTAAAGTGCATGCTAGCATTCAAGGAGCAACAGTTGCCCTGGAGACAACAGCAACCTTCTGCAAGCTGGGTAGCAAAGCTAACCATAGGCCAAAATAGCTGACCAACAGAACCCACCCCATCACAACAGGAAGGGAAGGATTACCAGGCATGCTTGAGAAAAGTGACCAGATCCCGGGAAAACCCCAGAGACCTGAGGACACAATCCCTAAGGGCAAGCCCACAGGCATAGCGAGTAATCGCAGCAGAGTACATACTCAAAGACTGCAGCTTGCCAGACAGACAGACAAGTTAACCACTAGGCCACCTAGGCTCAATAGATTGCCAGCAGACAAGGTAAAATAACTGCAGCTGTTTCCCAACAGCAAACTTTCTACTTACTAGGCAGAGTCCCTCAGAAAAACGTGAGACAGGGAGCACGTGTCCCCAGGACACCCGACCAATCTATAAATGATTGTACAGGCACAGAACGCCCAAAGTGTTGAGTGACTAGCGCAAATCCTAGGACAGAAAGGAATACAGTCCTCCCAAAACCCAACAAAAGGGCCAAGACTGAGAGCAACTGCTCAAGCCCCCTTAACACAAGCAGCAAGGTGATCAACAAGCCCACCCATGCGCCGTGACAAAGTCTGCAGAAAGCAGAGACAAGGGGGAAAAAGAGGTCAAACCGAGCTAGAGCTAGCCCTAGAAACAAAGAGGAATAGGGAAAGAGGACCCCTTAAAAAAAAGGCCCAAAGCACATCCTCCACAAGGTATCAAACCAAAAATACCACAGACTCCTTAAAAGGGAGACAAAAGGACCCATCCTGACCCAACCCCAAATCCCCGGGGCATAACAGGTACATACAGATAGGATAAAGAGCTAGACCGCCAGAACCCTAGATTCTCCCCCGAGATCCACAACGTAATCATAAAGGAGTAAACCAGACTTCCCTAAGTCAGCGCCCAAGGAAACACACCACAAGCCGGACCAGCTGGCAGGCTATCTCAACGAGGAAAAAGAACCTCGATCAAAATCCAAGAAGGACACAAGAGATACTGCAAAAAACACCCGCAGCACGAGACCATTAGGGACAAAATCCCTAATCAGTAGCCCTGAGGCACAGGACTCCAAGAACAGAGCCCACCACGGGCCCAAACCCCCAAGGGGCGATAAAGACGACCAGGGCACCAGTGACAACACCAAAGAAGTCAATCCAATATCCCATCAGAGCCTGAAAAGCTCCCAGGGGCGGGAGTAGAGGACATTGTCCACCTCTGTGCGACAGCCTAACTACACAATGGCAAAGACTCTAGGAGAACCATCAACAGTAGATCAAAAGGGCAGAACCGCTCCACACAGTAAGGACCACACCCCTCGTATCAGGGATGCGAAAAGACGTGATCGGGTACCACTGGTCCCGACGTCGGGTGCGGACTGACACGGCCAGCCCAAGCATTACCGACATCCAGACCCGGAGGACTAGAAGAATAGAGTTCATTCTTTTTTTTGTGTGTGTATAAAAACAACTGAATGCGAGAATCAGTAGGTCCCACCAGACCAGCCAGGTGCAACATGCGTCACTAACAAGTAACAGGTCACACACAAAACACCGGAAGAAATCCGGGAACAACTTCCATAGAAGAACTCAATCAAGCAATCCCAGAATTCCTATAGGGAAAACAGAAAGAAAGATAATCCAGACCGGATAAGAGAATAAACAAGGGCACTGGCAGGCATCCTCCCACCTGCCAAACGGAAACCGTAACCTTCAGAAAAAAAGAGACTGGGAAAGCTCACAGTAGATCGAACGGAGAGAGACACATCTCCACTAGCCTATCTCGAAGAACCTTGCAAGAACTGAGAAGTCCTCAAACCATAAAGGAAAGAATCCCCCAATAAGTCAAAAACTCATCGTAATAGGACACGGAGCCGCACAATCCTATAACAAAATAAGGGGGGACATTATAGTGCCATTCAAGGTCTGAACCCCCGGAATAGGCAGGCAGGCACATAACTGCAAGGAAAGTTCAGGGTCCTGCAAGCGAATCAGCACCATTAAAATATTAAATCGAAGATGTCCCGCCATCTCCGGTGGAAACAATCCACCCTGCGTGGAGGGGGCATTAACATCGGGAACCTCAAAAGTAAAAGGAGTATGCAATTGGAAAGGGGCCTCCTGAGAAGCAGAGCCCCCAGAGGCCGATGGCTCGGAAGGCCCAGGGTCCGCCGAGCCCGAGGGACCAGGCAAACTATCCAGGCACAAGAAACAAGATTGGCAGACTTGCGATAACAGGGCCAAATTACGGTCCTCATCCGAGGTCATCTCAGAATTACAATCCTCATCCAAGGACGATTCGGAATCGGATATAAAAATAGTCCCGGCATTGGAATCCTCCATGGCTTAAGACTGTACAAGATAAACAGATATTGGAAAAAAAAGCGACTGGCACCTGACACCAATGGCTGGGGGCACTCACCACCTCCTATGACCAGACCTCAGTGGAGCAGACTCCTTCCTCCGTCGCCACACATTCAGGAATGTGGAAGGGGAAGAAGCCCCACCCAAGCATGGAAAAGCGCCCTAAAGGGCGGCAAAAACCAGGCCCACAGAAAAAAATGAAGCAAGTCTGAATAAAATAGGCATAACCCGAAGGTATAGTTCCAGGCCGTGTAAACCACAACCGAAAGAACAAGCCAATATGTGCCACATAGGCATATATCTCGGCCACAGAGCCCTATGCACATACACAAGCAGGTTGAATCACATAAGAAACATGATAACAAATAAACCCTTACCCATTCACTATCCACCCTAAGGAGGAATTATCCAATGATTTCCAGATCGGAGCAAAAGGTGCTTCAGCGAGGCCCGTACTTGACTGTCATAATAATCACATTACAGATAATGGAATAAAATGAAACGATCTTACCAGAATCTACGCCGTGGAACAGGAACACGGACCTTCAAGTGTGACGAATAGTAGCATTGCCTCCGTCATGGACTTGAGAGAAGACAGCATGTAGCAAAGCGAAGTTCGGCAACGCCAAGTGCTGAAAACGGAGTTGTGAATACGAGTCGGGATGGTGTCACAGGGGAAGCTCCCACTGCATCTCTGGACTCTCACTTTTACCCAGGCCCTCCACTAGAGACTGACAGGACTACTTAAAACTCCCGTCCCATGTCGAAGGGAAGCACCCTCCATAAGAGACATATGAAAATAAAATAAAAGTGACTTTAAAGAAAACTTCTGACACATCTCTGCCAACCTCCTGGGACGAAAGGCAAAGAATGACTGATAGGGGACGTGGGAGGAGTATTTATGCCTTTGGCTGGTGGGTCTTTGCTTCCTCCTGGTGGCCAGGTTCTTATTTCCCATAAGTAATGAATGCGGCTGTGGACTCTTTCCCATTAGGAAGAAAACTGTGACATTACTTATGTAGGACAAGAACAGTTAAGATTATTGTAATTTAACTAAATTCATGTTACAAAAATATTCACATGGGAATCGAAACCCACAACAGCTATGTCCTTGTAGTGTATACTCTATGAACAAGCACTTTCTGCTATTTCTATTTGATATATCTTTTGACATTTATGTAAGGTGTCCCCATTTCTATATTATGAAGAGAGCTGTGCTTTCTTTTATTGTAATAAATATGTGTCTTATTGTGTCTTGCTCAGTTCTTTGTATAGAAGATACATAGCATTCATACATTTGTTTTAAATACTTGCATACATTTTGTTTACAGTTACATGAAATAATGTCAACCAATGTTCTCTGATCTTGTTTCAAACACATAACTTTAGACTGCACATTCTAGTCATAATACTTTAGTCTTTTAGCCTAACTACTTGTCACAGGCAGATGTGGACGTTTCTCAAGTCTGAAGCAATACTGACCAATTCAATGGCATTTACAGATTATATCTTAAAACACAGGATGGCTAAAAAGAACAGAAAGTGTTACAGAGGTCTGAGTGCAGGGAGAGGAGGGGGTGTCGTAAAATCATGAGGCGGGCTTAGGTGACAGAGGCAGACAGTGTATAGTGTAGGAGAACAGACAGGGGAAATATATAGTTTTACATAGAGCATACTGTATACTGACACAAAGTTATACATCAACATGGAATCAATATGTTCTTAACACATAATCAAAAAAAAATTGTAATGTACTTTCATATAGTCCATTACATTGTATATTCCACACTCTCTATGCATAGGTACACAGGTAAGCCTATGTAAATACTTTTGTCATTATTATTATTCCCTTTCTTTCTTTCTTTCTCCTTTTTTGACTATATTATATTCCCCTGTATACATAATTTCCCATCTTTATTCATATTAATTCCATGTTGATATATAACTTTATGTCAGTAAATGCTCTAAATCTAAATCTGTAAATTCCATTGAATTGGTCAGTATTGCTTCAGACTTGGAAAAAAAGGAATTCTTCCGAAAGCTTGTCAACTTATAAATGTATAGTTAGTCCAATAAAAAAAGTATCATTGCTCAATGCAATACTCTTGTTATTTTGATATTTAAATCTCTGGACTAACACGACTACTCCAATCAATGTATATACATATATATATATATATAAGCAAAACAAGAAAAGTGGAACAGTACTCCCAGACCGGACCGGGGACACATCACATGACCCCTAAATGATGCTCAGCTATGGTGCTATAGCACTCTAAAAGAGCTGCACTACCTCAAGAGTCACATGCAGTCTTGACCCAGACCAGCCTGGGAGCATGTCACTGGAGAAAATTACTAAACAGACGTTGCAATACACACAAAAATAAGATTAAAATCAAAACTGGAAGAGTTAGTTATCGCATCTGGCCAAATGGGACAAGCTTAGGTACCACGTCAAGGTCTCTCCCAAAACCTGCGTCCTTAATACTGCCACACAATGCAAGCTCTCAATCAAACAAATTGGGAACAAGTCAAGGGTTCACAGATTATGTAATCCCCCTAGACATATACAAAACAGGGAAAGGGGCTGCACTTTTAGACTGGACTGGGTACACATCCTATGACCCTGTAACATGCACAGCCCTGGGTGCTCAATAGCACTCTCAGGCAGCTGCACTGTCCCAGAGTCCCAGGCAGTTAACCCCTGATGAGTCTGGGTGCAAGGCCCATAAGGAAAATTACAAAACAAACAAATACAGCGCACAGAGGAAGTCCAGCACTAACTTGCAAGCTCTCAGCTAAGATTAAAAGCAAAACTGGAAGAGTTAGTTACCGCATCTGGTCAAATTGGACAAGCCCAGGTACCACGTCTAGGTCTATCCCAAAACCTGGGTCCCTAATACAGCCATACAAATGCAAGCTCTCAATCAAACAGTTTGAGAAAAAAAAAAATTACTATCCAATGTTTTGTAAAAAGACAGGAAAAATCTGTCCACTGTGATTTCAGACTACTTCAGACCAAGTGAAAATGTCTACCATGTAAATATTTACTACTACTGGGCAGCTATAGTTTAAGTTCAAACAAGATTTCATTGTTAAAAACATATATATAAAAAATGATATATACGCACCTTTGAGTCTTTCCCAGTCCAATACCTTGTCATATGCTATGTTACGTTAAAACACTGTTAACACCACCTTTTTTTTTTTTAGCAGTCGAACAAAAGCCAGAAGAGTTTTGCAGCACGCCCCAAAGAAGTCTTTGAGGTGAGGGATTTAATAGAGAATAATTCATAGTGATTTGTTTAGAAAAGCCAGTGGGAAATATTGGGGTGGTATTATACAGAACAAGAACACTGCAGTTTGGAAGAAGGTAAGCAGGCTGTTTTAGATTAGCACAAATATACTTTCATTGTGTGCTTAAAGGGATATGAAACCCAATTTATTTTGATAGAACATGCAATTTCAAGCAAATTTCTCATTTACTCCTATAATCAATTTTTCTTCATTCTCTTGGTATCTTCACTTTAAAAAGCTTGAAAGAAAAAAAACATAATTTATGCTTACCTGATAAATTTATTTCTCTTGTGATGTATCGAGTCCACGGATTCATCCTTACTTGTGGGATATTCTCCTCCCCTACAGGAAGTGGCAGAGAGAGCACCCACAGCAGAGCTGCCTATATAGCTCCCCCTTAGCTCCACCCAGGGCCGCCATCAGGGGGTGACAGGGGTGACTCCTGTCATGGGCCCAATGAGCCAGGGGGGCCCCATGAGGCAAGAACTAAAAAAAAAAGATTTTTTTTTTTTTTTTTTTTTTTTAATTTTGGCAGCCACCAGTGGGTACTATAGCAGAGTGCTAATTGAGCATGGGAAATGTTATAACAAGGAGTAAAGTATTAGCATTTGAGAGGATTTCTTAGTGTGCACTAAACCACTATGCTTAGTGTGAGACAGACTTGGCACTTTGTACAGTGTGTGCCTGAGTCAGACGGCAGATCACTTTCATTTGAAGAGGAGGTAGGACTTACTTAGCAAATGTTTTTTATTTCTTTGTGCAATTTTGGATTGTAACTTCAGTGTGGTAGTAGTTGTATGGTGGGGCTAGGGGTCCATAAAAACACATTTTTTTAGCAGCAGTGTATTTATGATTATTTGACAATGCTGTAGAAATTCTATATTTAAAACCATGCAGAAATGTTTCCTCCTCAATACACAAATGGTAGATGCCCTTTTGGCAGATATGCATTTTACATATATATATATATATATATATATATATATATATATATATATATATATATATATATATTACATTCCAGTTTACTGCCCCTTTATGCAAGGACTTTCCAGATGCAAGGAGGCATTTTATCTAAGATTTTTACATCTGCATAAAATTTTATACTCTCAGACTAAGATTGCTCAGTGTTTGAAATGAGACAGGTTAACTTAAAACTGTTCAGTTTACACTACAGCTGACTTAGTTTTGAAATACATACCAACAAGCCTTTTAACCAGATCTAATGGTATGAGTACCACAGCTTATGGTCCCACCAAGACCATATAGAGTACAACATTTTCAAAATCCATAAGTACAGCTGACAGATGGGAAAATGTGTACACTATATTTGAAGTGGTGCTCTTGGTTGGGGAAAATGGGAAAAAAACAAACAAACATATGTCAACCTTTTAAAGGTACTTTTCTTCATCTAGCCATCTACCCAGCTCATTAATGTACAATTTTGAATTCACAGAATTATTTTTGTTTGCACATTTACAAATACGATTCTTTAAAAAGTGATCTCTTAATTTCTGCATTTTTTTTTTATCATGCATGTCACACACTGTTGATTTAGGGGATGCAAGGTGCATAAATGATACCTCCTGTGAGTGTTTCTGTGGGTGTATATGTTTATGTCTTTGTGCTTTGGTTTGTGTCTCTATGTGTATGTATTTTTTATCTGTGGGTCTCTCTGTGAGGGTGGGTGTTACCGTGTGTATGTCTTTGTGCATTTTCTGTGGATATCTGTGAGGGTGTGTGCATATGTCTTTGAGCTTTTTCTATGGGTGTTTCTGTGAGGGTGTTTGTGTGTATGTATGTATGTATGTATGTCTGTGTTTTCTGTGGGTGTCTCTGTGAGGGTGTGTGTATGTCTTTGTGTGTTTTCTGTGGATGTCTCAGTGAGGGTGTGTGTATGTATGTCTTTCTGTGTTTTTAACGTGGTTGTCTGTGTGTGTGTGTATGTCTTTGTGTGTTTTCTGTGGGTGTCTCTGTGTGTGTATGTGTGTATATGTCTTTGTGTGTTTTCTGAGGCTGTCTCTGTCGGTGTTTCCTTGGGTGTATGTGCAAGTTTGAGTTTGTGTGTGTGTGTCCATTGTCTGTTCCTTATTAGGACATTTTGACCTTACTACTAATTATCACATCTTTCTACAGACTTTGAGACTAACAAGACCTTTCCGGAAGTAACCACTCCACCATTTAACCTTTAAATTATTGTTTAGGCAGTTCAGGGCCCTTCCTTTCAGCCACTGCATGCTGTTGTCATAATTTAGTTGTCATCTTCCTTTACAAAAAGATAATCAGAACTACATATTTTGTTTTCTAAATCTCCTTTTTTTTTTTTTTTACAAAACTGTAGTTTACCTCATTACTTGTCAGGTCAATGTAAACAAGTGCTAAGTGTCTGTTTGGGTTTCTGTGTCTGAGTGTGTTTCTTTGCATGTCTGCTAGAGTGTCTATATGTGAATCCTTATGTGTGAGTGTGTTTGTGTGTTTCAGTGTCTGTGTGTGTGTGTATGTTACTACCTTTACAACATTTCCAAGTTTAAATAGACAATTAAGAATAAAGTGCATATACATTTTAGTAAAAAATTGCACATGTCAAAGGAGGGGGGCCTGATCAATGGTTGAGTCAGGGGCCCCAAAATTTCTAGTGGCAGCCCTGGCTCCACCCCCCAGTCATTCGACCGAAGGCTAGGAAGAAAAAGGAGAAACTATAGGGTGCAGTGGTGACTGAAAGTTTAAAAATAAAAATATATATATATATATATGCCTGTCTTAATAAACAGGGCGGGCCATGGACTCGATACATCACAAGAGAAATAAATTTATCAGGTAAGCATAAATTATGTTTTCTCTTGTAAGATGTATCGAGTCCACGGATTCATCCTTACTTGTGGGATACCAATACCAAAGCTTTAGGACACGGATGAAGGGAGGAACAAGACAGGGACCTTAAACGGAAGGCACCACTGCTTGTAGAACCTTTCTCCCAAAAATAGCCTCCGAAGAAGCAAAAGTATAACATTTGTAAAATTTGGAAAAAGTATGAAACGAAGACCAAGTCGCCGCATTACAAATCTGTTTAACAGAAGCCTCATTTTTAAAAGCCATGTGGAAGCCACAGCTCTAGTAGAATGAGCAGTAATTCTTTCAGGAGACTGTTGGCCAGCAGTCTCATAAGCCAAACGGATGATGCTTTTCAGCCAAAAGGAAAGAGAGGTACCCGTAGCCTTCTGACCTCTCCGCTTACCAGAATAAACAACAAACAATGAAGATGTTTGACGGAAATCTTTAGTTGCTTGTAAGTAGAACTTTAAAGCACGAACCACATCAAGATTGTGAAACAGACATTCCTTCTTTGAAGAAGGATTAGGACACAGTGAAGAAACAACAATCTCTTGATTGATATTCTTATAAGAAACAACCTTAGGAAGAAACCCAGGTTTGGTACGCAAAACCACCTTATCTGCATGGAAAATAAGATAAGGGGAATCACACTGTAAACCATATAGCTCAGAAACTCTTTGAGCCGAAGAGATAGCTACTAAAAACAAAACTTTCCAAGATAGAAGCTTAATATCCATGGAATGAATAGGTTCAAACGGAACCCCTTGAAGAACTTTAAGAACTAAATTTAGGCTCCATGGTGGAGCAACAGGTTTAAATACAGGCTTGATTCTGACCAAAGCCTGACTAAATGCTCGAACGTCTGGGACATCTGCCAGACGTTTGTGTAGAAGAATAGACAAAGCAGATATTTGTCCTTATAAGGAACTAGCTGATAATCCCTTCTCCAAACCTTCTTGGAGAAAAGACAATATTCTAGGAATCCTAATCTTACTCCACGAGTAACCTTTGGATTCACACCAATAAAGATATTTGCGCCAAATCTTATGATAGATCTTCCTGGTGACAGGCTTTCTAGCCTGAATCAGGGTATCAATGACCGACTCAGAGAAACCACGCTTTGATAGAATCAGGCATTCAATCTCCAAGCAGTCAGACGCAGAGAAATTAGATTTGGATGCATGAAAGGACCTTGGATTAGAAGGTCCTGCCTCATTGGCAGAGTCCATGGTAGAACCGAGGACATGTCCACTAGGTCTGCATACCAAGTCCTGCGTGGCCACGCAGGTGCTATCAAAATGACCGAAGCTCTCTCCTGCTTTATTCTGGCAACCAGACATAGAAGGAGAGGAAATACATAGACCAGATTGAAGGACCAAGGCACTGCTAGAGCATCTATCAGTACCGCCTTGGGATCCCGGAACCTGGACCCGTAACGAGAAAGTTTGGCATTCTGACGGGACGCCATCAGATCCAATTCTGGTGTGCCCCATAGCTGAATCAGCTGGGCAAATACCTCCGGATGGAGTTCCCACTCCCCAGATGAAAAGTCTAACGACTTAGGAAATCCGCCTCCCAGTTCTCTACTACTGGGATGTGGATTGCTGAGAGATGGCAAGAGTGATCCTCTGCCCATTGGATTATTTTGGTTACCTCCATCATCGCTAGAGAACTCCTTGTTCCTCCTTGATGATTGATATACGCTACAGTCGTAATGTTGTCCGACTGAAACCTGATGAATTTGGCTGCAGCAAGCTGAGGCCACGCCTGAAGCGCATTGAATATCGCTCTCAGTTCTAGAATATTTATCGGGAGAAGAGATTCCTCCCGAGACCATAAGCCCTGTGCTTTCAGGGAGTTCCAGACTGCATCCCAGCCTAGCAGGCTGGTATCTGTCGTTACAATAAGCCACTCTGGCCTGCGGTCCTGAGACAACCACCAGAGAAGAGAATCTCTGGTCTCTTGGTCCAGATGCAGTTGAGGAGACAAATCTGCATAATCCCCATTCCACTGTTTGAGCATGCATAGATGTAGTGGTCTGAGGTGTAGGCGGGCAAAAGGAACTATGTCCATTGCCGCTACCATGAGTCTGATTACCTCCAGATACTGAGCCACTGATGGCCGAGGAATGGAATGAATAGCTCGGCAAGTGGTTAAGAGCTTTGATTTTCTGACCGCCATCAGAAATATTTTCATTTCTACGGAGTCTATCAGAGTCCCTAGGAAGGAAACTCTTATAAGAGGGAAGAGAGAACTCTTTTTTATGTTCACCGTCCACCCGTGAGATCTCAGAAAAGCCAACACAATGTCCGTGTGAGACTTGGATAGCTGGAAAGTTGACGCCTGAAATAAGATGTCGTCTAGATAAGGCACCACTGCTATGCCCCGTGGTCGTAGAACCAACAGAAGGGACCCTAGCACCCTTGTGAAAATTCTGTGAATAGGGATGTGTAGATACGCATCCTTTAAGTCCACGGTGGTCATATATTGACCCTCCTGGATCAGAAGTAGAATAGACCGAATAGTCTCCATCTTGAATGATGGAACTTTGAGGAACTCGTTTAGAATGTTGAGATCCAAGATTGATCTGAAAGTTCCCTCTTTTTTGGAAACCACAAACAGGTTTGAGTAAAAACCTAGCCCCTGTTCCTCTTTTGGGACTGGGCGGATCACCCCCATGGTATGTAGGTCTTCTACACAGCGTAAGAACGCCTCTCTCTTTGTCTGTTTACAGACAATCGAGAAATGTGAAAAGTCCCCCTTGGAAGAGAGCCTTTGAATTCCAGAAAATATCCCTGGGACACCATTTCTAAAACCCAGGGATCGTGAACATCTCTTGCCCAAGCCTGAGCGAAGAGAGAGAGTCTGCCCCCTACTGGATCCGGTCCTGGATCGGGGGCTACCCCTTCATGCTGTCTTAGAGGCAGCTGCAGGCTTCTTGGCCTGTTTACCCTTGTTCCAAGCCTGGTTAGGTCTCCAGACTGACTTGGATTGGGCAAAATTCCCCTCTTTCTTTGCAGCAGAGGAAGCTGAAGCGGGACTACTCTTGAAATTCCAAAAGGAACGAAAATTATTTAGTTTGGTCCTCATCTTATTTGATCTATCCTGAGGGAGGGCATGACCTTTCCCTCCAGTGATGTCTGAAATAATCTCTTTCAGTTCAGGCCCGAATAGGGTCTTTCCTTTGAAAGGGATGTTCAAAAGTTTAGTTTTAGATGACACATCAGCAGACCAGGATTTAAGCCATAACGCCCTGCGTGCTAAAATGGCAAAACCTGAATTCTTTGCCGCTAATTTAGCCAGTTGAAAAGCGGCATCTGTAATAAAAGAATTAGCCAATTTAAGGGCCTTAATTCTGTCCAAAATTTCTTCTAATGGAGTCTCCATCTGAAGAGCCACTTCTAGAGCCTCAAACCAGAAAGCAGCTGCAGTAGTTGCAGGAACAATGCATGCAATAGGTTGAATAAGAAAACTTTGATGAACAAAAATTTTCTTCAGGAGACCCTCCACAGGATCTTTGAAAGCACAACTGACTTCAATAGGTATAGTTGTATGCTTAGACAGAGTAGAAATAGCTCCCTCCACCTTAGGAACTGTCTGCCACGAGTCCCGCATGGTGTCAGATATGGGAAACATTTTCTTAAAAACAGGAGGGGGAATGAACGGAATACCTGGTCTATCCCACTCCTTAGAAATAATATTCACAATCCTCTTAGGGACTGGAAAAAAACATCAGTGTAAACAGGAACCTCTAAGTATTTATCCATCGTACACAATTTCTCTGGGACCACTATAGGGTCACAATCATCTAGAGCCGCTAATACCTCCCTGAGCAATAAGCGGAGGTGTTCAAGCTTAAATTTAAAGGCCGTCATATCAGAATCTGTCTGAGGAAGCGTCTTTCCTGAATCAGAAATTTCTCCCTCAGATAACAAATCCCTCACCCCTACCTCAGAGCATTGTGAGGGCATATCAGATACGGCTACTAAAGCGTCAGACTGCTCAGCATTTTTCCTTAACCCAGAGCTGTCCCGCTTTCCTTGAAAACCAGGCAGTCAGGATAAAACCTCTGTGAGGGTTGTATTCATAACTGTGGCCATGTCTTGTAAAATAAATGAATTTGACGCACTAGAGGTACTTGGCGTCACTTGTGCGGGCGTTACTGGTTGTGACACTTGGGGAGAGCTAGATGCTAAACCCTCATTTACTTCTGACTGAGAATCATCTATTGCTCTATTTTTAAGTGCTAATATATGTTCTTTATAGTTTATGGACATATCAGTACAATTGGGACACATTCTAAGAGGGGGTACCACAATGGCTTCCAAACATATTGAACACAGATTTTCCTTGGTGTCAGACATGTTAAACAGGCTAGAAATGTAACAAGCAAGCTTGGAAAACACTGTAATCAAAGTAAATAACACTTAGAAAAAAACTTCTTTTACAGCCCTCAAACACGGCAGGAACCTCTGGAGAAGCAGTTAGAAGTCTCAGAGGAAAAGAAACTGCACAACTGAGGCATGAAAATAGGCCCCTCCCACCTCACTCAATGTTTTGAGGCCTAACAGACAAACACTAGAGTGTCTCTAAATTAACCATGTGGGTTAGAAAAGTCAAAAACAAGCCACAATGACCCCTTTAGTCCCTTCAAAAAAACGTTATAATTGCATCATTCACTGAATAAACAAAAACGTTTTTACCAAACAGTGTCACCAGTAACTAATGAGCCCTTCATGCAAGCTGAAATTCCTATCCAAGTGTCTGAATACAGCTTACCCTTCCCTCATGGGGATATTGCCAGCCTTTTCTAGAAATAACATAGTCTGTCTAGAAAAAAATAGACTGAACATACCTTAATGCAGTTTAGCCTGCAAACTGTTCCCCCAACTGAAGTTTTCCTGTACTCTTCAGCCCTTGTGAGAACAGCAGTGGATCTTAGTTACAAAATGCTAAGATCATCATCCTCCTTGCAGAAATCTTCATCCCTTTTCTGCCAGAGAGTAAATAGTACACACCGGTACCATTTAAAAATAACAAACTTTTGCTTGAGAAAATAAAAACCTAACATTTTTGTCACCACACTCCTCTTTGCCCTTCCTAGCAGTTAAGCAGGCAGAGAGAATGACTGGGGGGTGGAGCTAAGGGGGAAGCTATATAGGCAGCTCTGCTGTGGGTGCTCTCTCTGCCACTTCCTGTAGGGGAGGAGAATATCCCACAAGTAAGGATGAATCCGTGGACTCGATACATCTTACAAGAGAAATGTGTTTCATATCCCTTTAAAAAGGACAGTACACTGTAAAATTGTTTTTCCATAACGTATTTTCAATGACTTGTTATACCAGCTGCAGAGTATAAAATATTTGAGAAATTTAATTTTCAGGTTTACTTGTATATATGAACTAGCTTGTTTTGTGCTTTTTTTAAAATATGTTTTATTAGGATTTTTTTAAAAATATAATAAACAAAACAAAATGTACTTTGTAAATGACATACAGATTGCACATCAATAAAAAGGTACACATTCATAGATACAAACAAATTGAATAAGTCTGGTATTGATGCCTAGCTCTCTCAGACACATTTGCATGCAATGGAGTTCTCTGAAACATTTTGACATTATTAATTTCCTATATCTTAAGGAGTGAAGCTTCTATGTATAGGAGATCTGATGCAGTCACATTTTTAATGCAACACTTCATACTATAATATAGCAAATGACCAAACAGAACAATGGCAAAATAAATAAAAATAATAACTTTTGAACACGTGGATTCATGTCTCAACTGGCATACAGGTATGTATCATATATCTCAAATATCCATAATGTATATAGAGGCCTGAAACTACATTGTTGGCTCAGAATAATAATGTAGTCAAACATTTCAACAGCTTACTAGACATTACAATAACAAAGAAATACACTGACTCTTGAGAGAAAATAATCATATGTCGACTGGTATATATATTATATGTCATAAAGATCTATTGTGCATATGTAAGCTCATACTCATATTAGCTCTGTATAGCGACTAGTATAATACGTAAAACACAATCACCTAGGTTAGAGTTTTGCGTTAGAGGCTATGCGGTGCTAACGAGCAGTTTTGTCTCACTGCTCACTTACCTACAGCGCTGGTATTACGAGTTTTCAGAAACCAGTCGTTAAAAGGCAAGAAGTGAGCGTTGAGCAAAATTTTGCTCATTACCGCACTCCAATACCAGCGCTGCTTAAGTCAGCGGTGAGCTGGCCGTATGTCCTTGTGCACGATTTCCCCATAGGAATCAACGGGGAGAGCCGGCTGAGAAAAAGTCACCTGCAAAAAAGCAGCGTAAAACTCAGTAACGCAGCCCCATTGATCCCTATGGGGAAACAAAAGTTATGTCTACACCTAACACCCTAACATGAACCCTGAGTCTAAACACCCCTAATCTTACACTTATTAACCCTAATCTGCCGCCCCCGACATCGCCAACACCTACATTATAATTATTAACCCCTAATCTTCCCCTCCGGACACCGCCGCCACCTACATTATATGTATTAACCCCTAATCTGCTGCCCCCAACATCGCTGACACCTACATACTATTTATTAACCCCTAATCTGCTGCCCCCAATGTTGCCGCAACCTACCAACATTTATTAACCCCTAATCTGCTGCCCCCAACGTCGCCGCCACTATATTAAAGTTATTAACCCCTAAACCTAAGTCTAACCCTAACACCCCCTAACTTAAATATAATTACAATAAATCTAAATAAATATTACAATAAATCTAAATAAATATTACTATCATTAACTAAATTATTCCTATTTAAAACTAAATTCTTACCTGTAAAATAAACCCTAAGATAGCTACAATATAACTAATAGTTACATTGTAGCTAGCTTATGGTTTATTTTTATTTTACAGGCAAGTTTGTATTTATTTTAACTAGGTACAATAGTTATTAAATAGATATTAACTATTTAATAACTACCTAGCTAAAATAAATACAAAAGTACCTGTAAAATAAACCTAACCTAAGTTACAATAACACCTAACACTACACTATAATTAAATAAATTAACTAAATTAAATACAATTACCTAAATTAAATTAAATTAGCTAAAGTACAAAAAAAGACACTAAATTACAGAAAATAATAAACAAATTACAGATATTTAAACTAATTACACCTAATCTAATAGCCCTATTAAAATAAAAAAAAGCCCCCCCAAAAATAAAAAAACCCCTAGCCTAAACTAAACTACCAATGGCCCTTAAAAGGGCCTTTTGCGGGGCATTGCCCCAAAGTAATCAGCTCTTTTACCTGTTAAAAAAAATACAAACAACCCCCCCAACATTAAAACCCACCACCCACACAACCAAACCCCCAAATAAAATACTATCTAAAAAACCTAAGCTCCCCATTGCCCTGAAAGGGGCATTTGGATGGCATTGCACTTAAAAGGGCAGTTAGCTCTTTTGCGGCCCAAAGCCCTAACCTAAAAATAAAACCCACCCAATGCACCCATAAAAAAACCTTTATACATGACCGTACCTTTCTACTGACTGACATTGCATCTTATTGCTAAGTCAGTTGACTACTACAACTCCCAGAGCCTTCTTATTTAAAGGGATACTAAACCCAATTATTTTCTTTAATGATTCAGATACAGCATGCAATTTTAAGAAACTTTCTAATTTACTCCAATTATCAATGTTTCTTCGTTCTCTTGCTATCTTTATTTATAAAGCAGGAATATAAAGCTTAGAAGCCGGCCCATTTTTGGTTCATATCAAAACTCACAGTTAAAGGGACACTGAACCCAAATTTTTTATTTTGTGATTCAGATAGAGCATGCAATTTTAAGCAACTTTCTAATTTACTCCTATTATCAAGTTTTCTTCATTCTCTTGCTATCTTTATTTAAAAAAGAAGGCATCTAAGCTTTTCTTTGGTTTAGTACTCTGGACAGCACTTTTTCATTGGTGGATGAATTTATCCACCAATCAGCAAGGACAACCCAGGTTGTTCACCAAAAATGGGCCGGCATCTAAACTTACATTCTTGCATTTCAAATAAAGATAGCAAGAGAATGCAGAAAATTTGATAATAGGAGTAAATTAGAAAGTTGCTTAAAATTTCATGCTCTATCTGAATCACGAAAGAAAAAAAAAATTGGGTTCGGTGTCCCTTTAATGCAGATAAGCAGGTCTCAGCCTTTTTAAATAGATAAACTATCAACAATACTATGTTTATTACAAGTATCTTGGAAAATGTCTTCAGTAACCCAAACGTTATTATGAATTGATTTGTTTGTGTATAGATGTATGTATGTGTGTGTATGGCTGTGTGTGTTAGTATGTTTGTGCGTGCATATGTGTGTGTTTGTGTGTATTTATATGTGTGTGTTTGTAGTGTGTTTGTGTATATTTATGTGTTTGTATATGTGTGTATGGCTGTGTGTGTCTGTATGTAAGTGCATTTGTGTGTATGGATATGTGTGTGTTTATGTACATTTGTGTATGTGTGATTGTGTATACGTATGTGTGTGTGTGTGTTTATGTATGACATATGATGGTGTAAAGCATTACCATCTACATCTGTGTGAATGATGCTCACCAAAATGAAAAAGTTACTGTATATGAATAATTGTATATATGTCATAGTATAAAGACTAATAAAGAAGATAGAGGAGCGCTAAAATCCATATAAATGAGAAAGATGGATGAAATAAAAAGATTTACATATACTGTGGCTGGGGGGGGATGCAATGTAACATTATTTTGTTCTGTTGGAATTGTCTATTTTAGAAAAAGCTAAATATTTCTGCACTGAGGTAGCAGAGGTTACATGTACTAGTAGTTACTGATGCCAGTGCATATAGCTATGTAATAAGCTTAAATTATTATGGCTGGTGTGTAAATAGAAATAAATAGATTAAAACAATTTGTAAATTAATTGTAAAATGATTCCAGTAGGTAATCATCTTTATATGGAAGCTAACAAAATGTAATAGTAGTCCTACAAAATATCTAAATACATCTACATAAAACATGTTCACCACTGATTCAAATGTAATAGATTAAGCCATTAAATCTCAAAATTGCATTATTGCAAAAAGCAATTATTGCCTCTAATGTACTAAAGCAAAACAGGATAACCATTATGCGTAATAATTACTTTGTGTTTACATGCATTATATTTTGTTTTATGAGCATCTATGAAAGTAAAATTCATTTTTATGATGGTGCTTCAGTAAAATAAAAATGTAGTTATATTTTAAGATATCTTTTTAGCATACATTTCATTTGTAGTTATATAATAATAAGAATATTTTTTTAGCTAAATTGTTCCTCTTCTAAGTGTATATTTTGCAGCTAGTTGAGATGTCTTAAAGAGATATATAACCCAATTTTTGTCTTTTATGATTCAGATAGAACATACCATTTTATACATATATAGTGTATATATGAGTGCAACCTATTTTTAAATGTATTTATGTTGTGTTTAGTTATTTTAACCCCTTATCCTTTACTTGAGGTCTTCAGTAGTGCTAAGAAGATGCACGCAAAATTAGTTTGCAATCAAGTGGTCGTGTTTACTCTTCACTTGTAATACCGAGCTAAAGATAGCGCAGACCACAATTTTTATATTGCGACTTGCACTGCGCTTATTGCGCCACTTGTAATCTAGCCCATTGATGGGTCCATTTATCACTTAAAGCAGATATCCCAACTCTCCCGGAAGTTCTGGGAGTCTCCCGCATTGTAATAGTGGCTCCCTGATGCCTGCAAATTAAATATGTGTCCTACTTATAGGCAGGTGGAGAAGGGGACGGTTTCCTGTCTGTAATTGGGTGGAGTGGAAGTGGCTGGTATACTATGGGCCAATGGAAATGGAGCATTTCATATACTGTGGAGTTGCAGGATGAGAGAGTAGGTTACGTCTTGATGAAAGCAGGAGGTCAGTTTTAAATGCCCTCACTGTGTTTAGTACACACGTTTTTCCTCATCTAATTGTTGTGGGATTATGCTAATTTTCATGTTTCTAATGACTTGTTTGGCACATTCTGCTGTTACTAATTTGTAGGAAATGTTTAAGAAAACTATAGTCTTTCTAATAGTACTAGTGCAATATGGGTCAAGGCAATCATTCCTATAATGCACCAAACACTGTTGTGTGTAGTAGAGTAAAGCTGTCCTCTCAATTTGTAAATTGGCAGTATTTTTTTTCATCCCCTTTTTTTTTGAGGGGGGGGGGTACCTCCCTGAAATGAGTTTTTGCAGGTTGGGATGTCTGCACTTATGAAATTAAAAAAAGATAAAAAGACTTGATAATCCCCCAACAACACTTTTTCCACCTATTTTTTCGACTTATTATCAAGTTGCAAAACACACTAATATAACATGTTGTTATTTTAAATGATGTTAGAAAGCAACATCACCAAACAAATATAAACGCTACTCGCTCAATCAATTAAAGTTAAAAAAATTATAAAAAGTACTTTTACACTAAGAAAATAGCACTTACTTTGGCTTTTCTGCTGCTAGATTAAAGGGACAGTCAACACCAGAATTTTTGTTGTATAAAAAGCTAGATAATCCCTTTATTACCCATTCCCCAGCTTTGCATAACTAGCACTGTTATATTAATATACTTTTTACCTCTGTGATTAACTTGTTTCTAAGCATCTTCTGACAGCCCCCTGATCACATGACATTTTATTTATTATCTATTGACTTTCATTTTAGCCAATTAGTGCAGTATCTGCCACAAGCCATGGGCGTGATCACAATGTTATCTATATGGCTGACATGAACTAGCTCTCCCCTGTTGTGAAAAGCAAATAAAAAAGCATGTGATAAGAGGCGGCCTTCAAGGGCTTAGAAATTATCATATGAGCCTTCCTAGGTTTAGCTTTCAGCTAAGAATACCAAGGGCGCGATCCGATAAACGGCGTAGTTTGCGGCGCAAGCGAGGGAACCTGCGTCGCCCGCAGTTTCAGCTCGCAACTTGAGCTATCCCATATGTCAGATGCTAACGTGCAGTAAGTCGGAAAACCCAGCGATGTCCAGAAATCTGCGCAAGTACAAATTTCTGGCGTCGCCAGTGACTTACGGCACGTTAAAAACTGCCGGCGCCTACAAAACCTGACTAAAGTCTAAATCACCCGCACTGTCTAACATGCCTCCCTAACATAGCCCGACACGTCTAACCCTCTATCCGCTATCCCCCCTCACTAGCCTAACAATAAAATATGTATTAACCCCTAAACCGCCGCTCCCAAACCCCGCCACAACATAATAAAGCTATTAACCCCTAAACCGCCGCCAGCTATATTAAATCTATAACCCCCTAAAGTGAGCCCCTAACACCGCCGCCATCTACCTTACCTACCCCCTAAAGTGAGCCCCTACCCCACTGCTATCTATTTTAAAATTATTAACCCCTAATCTAATCCCCCTACCCCGTCGCCATCTATTTTAAATTATTTAACCCCTAAAATACTAAACTATCCCTACCACTAAACCCAAGTCTAACCCTACAAATAGCCCTGGAAAGGGCTTTTTGCGTGGCATTGCCCCAAAGTAACAGCTCTTTTGCCAGCCCTTAAAAGGGCTTTTTGCGGGGCATGCCCCAAATAATTCAGCTCTTTTGCCAGCCCTTAAAAGGGCTTTTGGCGGGGCTTTGTCACAAAGTAAACTGCTCTTTTGCCTACAATCTACATCCCCCTACACCGCGGCCACCTATAATAAATGTATTAACCCCTAATCTAATCCCCCTACACCGCCGCCAGCTATATTAACTATATTAACCCTAATTATATTAGGGTTAATATAGTTAATATCGTTATTATATTATATATATATATTAAGTATAATAACCCTATCTAACTCTAACATCCTAACTAAACTCTTATTAAAATAAATCTAATATTAATATTATTAATTAAAATATTCCTATTTAAATCTAAATACTTACCTATAAAATAAACCCTAAGATAGCTACAATATAATTAATAATTACATTGTAGCTATGTTAGGGTTTATATTTATTTTTCAGGTAAATTGTTAATTATTTTAACTAGGTATAATAGCTATTAAATAGTTATGATCTATTTAATAGCTACCTAGTTAAAATAATTACCCAATTACCTGTAAAATAAATCCTAACCTAAGTTACAAATACACCTACACTATCAATAAATTAAATAAACTACAAATATCTATCTAAAAATACAATTAAATAAACTAAACTAAATTACAAAAAAAAACCCCACTAAATTACAAAAAATAAAAAAAAGATTACAAGATTTTTAAGCTAATTACACCTATTCTAAGCCCCCTAATAAAATAATAAAGCCCCCCAAAATAAAATTAAAAAAAGTTCAAAGCTCTTTTACCTTACCAGCCCTTAAAAGGGCCTTTCTTTCATGTAATTAGCAAGAGTCCATGAGCTAGTGACGTATGGGATATACATTCCTACCAGGAGGGGCAAAGTTTCCCAAACCTCAAAATGCCTACAAATACACCCCTCACCACACCCACAAATCAGTTTTACAAACTTTGCCTCCTATGGAGGTGGTGAAGTAAGTTTGTGCTAGATTCTACGTTGATATGCGCTCCGCAGCAGGTTGGAGCCCGGTTTTCCTCTCAGCGTGCAGTGAATGTCAGAGGGATGTGAGGAGAGTATTGCCTATTTGAATTCAATGATCTCCTTCTACGGGGTCTATTTCATAGGTTCTCTGTTATCGGTCGTAGAGATTCATCTCTTACCTCCCTTTTCAGATCGACGATATACTCTTATATATATATACCATTACCTCTGCTGATTTTCTTTTCAGTACTGGTTTGGCTTTCTACAACATGTAGATGAGTGTCCTGGGGTAAGTAAGTCTTATTTTCTGTGACACTCTAAGCTATGGTTGGGCACTTTGTTTATAAAGTTCTAAATATATGTATTCAAACATTTATTTGCCTTGACTCAGGATGTTCAACATTCCTTATTTTCAGACAGTCAGTTTCATATTTGGGATAATGCATTTGAATAAAACAATTTTTTTCTTACCTTAAAATTTGACTTTTCCCTGTGGGCTGTTAGGCTTGCGGGGGCTGAAAATGCTTCATTTTATTGCGTCATTCTTGGCGCGGACTTTTTTGGCGCAAATTTTTTTTAATTTTTTTTTCTGTTTCCGGCGTCATACGTGTCGCCGGAAGTTGCGTCATTTTTGACGTTCTTTTGCGCCAAAAATGTCGGCGTTCCGGATGTGGCGTCATTTTTGGCGCCAAATAATGTGGGCGTCTTATTTGGCGCTAAAAAAATATGGGCGTCACTTTTGTCTCCACATTATTTAAGTCTCATTTTTTTATTGCTTCTGGTTGCTAGAAGCTTGTTCACTGGCATTTTTTCCCATTCCTGAAACTGTCATTTAAGGAATTTGATCAATTTTGCTTTATATGTTGTTTTTTCTATTACATATTGCAAGATGTCCCATGTTGAAGCTGAGTCAGAAGATACTTCTGGAAAATCGTTGCCTGGTGCTGGAGCTACCAAAGCTAAGTGTATCTGCTGTAAACTTTTGGTAGCTGTTCCTCCAGCTGTTGTTTGTATTGAATGTCATGACAAACTTGTTAATGCAGATAATATTTCCTTTAGTAAAGTTACATTACCTGTTGCTGTTCCATCAACATCTAATACTCAGAGTGTTCCTGATAACATAAGAGATTTTGTTTCTAAATCCATTAAGAAGGCTATGTCTGTTATTCCTCCTTCTAGTAAACGTAAAAAGTCTTTTAAAACTTCTCATTTTTCAGATGAATTTTTAAATGAACATCATCATTCTGATTCTGATAATGGCTCTTCTGGTTCAGAGGATTCTGTCTCAAAGGTTGATGCTGATAAATCTTCATATTTATTTAAAATGGAATTTATTCGTTCTTTACTTAAAGAAGTCCTAATTGCATTAGAAATTGAGGATTCTGGTCCTCTTGATACTAAATCTAAACGTTTAGATAAGGTTTTTAAATCTCCTGTAGTTATTCCAGAAGTTTTTCCTGTTCCTGGTGCTATTTCTGAAGTAATTTCCAGGGAATGGAATAATTTGGGTAATTCATTTACTCCTTCTAAACGTTTTAAGCAATTATATCCTGTGCCATCTGACAGATTAGAATTTTGGGACAAAATCCCTAAGGTTGATGGGGCTGTCTCTACTCTTGCTAAGCGTACTACCATTCCTACGGCAGATGGTACTTCCTTTAAGGATCCTTTAGATAGGAAAATTGAATCCTTTCTAAGAAAAGCTTACTTGTGTTCAGGTAATCTTCTTAGACCTGCTATATCTTTGGCGGATGTTGCTGCAGCTTCAACTTTTTGGTTGGAAGCTTTAGCGCAACAAGTAACAGATCATAATTCTCATAGCATTATTCTTCTTCTTCAACATGCTAATAATTTTATTTGTGATGCCATCTTTGATATCATTAGAGTTGATGTCAGGTATATGTCTCTAGCTATTTTAGCTAGAAGAGCTTTATGGCTTAAAACTACGAATGCTGATATGTCTTCTAAGTCTACTCTGCTTTCCCTTTCTTTCCAGGGTAATAAATTATTTGGTTCTCAGTTGGATTCTATTATCTCAACTGTTACTGGAGGGAAAGGAACTTTTTTACCACAGGATAAAAAATCTAAAGGTAAATTTAGATCTAATAATCGTTTTCGTTCCTTTCGTCACAACAAGGAACAAAAGCCTGATCCTTCATCCTCAGGAGCGGTATCAGTTTGGAAACCATCTCCAGTCTGGAATAAATCCAAGCCTTTTAGAAAAACATAATTTATGCTTACCTGATAAATTCCTTTCTTCTGTTGTGTGATCAGTCCACGGGTCATCATTACTTCTGGGATATAACTCCTCCCCAACAGGAAATGCAAGAGGATTCACCCAGCAGAGCTGCATATAGCTCCTCCCCTCTACGTCAGTCCCAGTCATTCGACCAAGAAACAACGAGAAAGGAGTAACCAAGGGTGAAGTGGTGACTGGAGTATAATTTAAAAGATATTTACCTGCCTTAAAACAGGGCGGGCCGTGGACTGATCACACAACAGAAGAAAGGAATTTATCAGGTAAGCATAAATTATGTTTTCTTCTGTTATGTGTGATCAGTCCACGGGTCATCATTACTTCTGGGATACCAATACCAAAGCAAAAGTACACGGATGACGGGAGGGATAGGCAGGCTCATTATACAGAAGGAACCACTGCCTGAAGAACCTTTCTCCCAAAAATAGCCTCCGAAGAAGCAAAAGTGTCAAATTTGTAAAATTTGGAAAAAGTATGAAGCGAAGACCAAGTTGCAGCCTTGCAAATCTGTTCAACAGAGGCCTCATTCTTAAAGGCCCAAGTGGAAGCCACAGCTCTAGTGGAGTGAGCTGTAATTCTTTCAGGAGGCTGCTGTCCAGCAGTCTCATAGGCTAAACGTATTATGCTACGAAGCCAAAAAGAGAGAGAGGTAGCAGAAGCTTTTTGACCTCTCCTCTGTCCAGAGTAAACGACAAACAAGGAAGAAGTTTGGCGAAAATCTTTAGTTGCCTGCAAGTAGAACTTGAGGGCACGAACTACATCCAGATTGTGTAAAAGACGTCCCTTCTTTGAAGAAGGATTTGGACACAAGGATGGGACAACAATCTCTTGATTGATGTTCCTGTTAGTGACTACCTTAGGTAAGAACCCAGGTTTAGTACGCAGAACTACCTTGTCTGAGTGAAAAATCAGATAAGGGGAATCACAATGTAAGGCTGATAACTCAGAGACTCTTCGAGCCGAGGAAATAGCCATTAAAAACAGAACTTTCCAAGATAACATTTTTATATCAATGGAATGAAGGGGTTCAAACGGAACACCCTGTAAAACGTTAAGAACTAAGTTTAAACTCCATGGTGGAGCAACAGCTTTAAACACAGGCTTGATCCTAGCTAAAGCCTGACAAAAGGACTGGACGTCTGGATTTTCTGACAGACGTCTGTGTAACAAGATGGACAGAGCTGAAATCTGTCCCTTTAATGAACTAGCTGATAAACCCTTTTCTAAACCTTCTTGTAGAAAAGACAATATCCTAGCGATCCTAACCTTACTCCAGGAGTAACCTTTGGATTCGCACCAGTATAGGTATTTCCGCCATATTTTATGGTAAATCCTTCTGGTAACAGGCTTCCTAGCCTGAATCAGGGTATCAATAACCGACTCAGAAAAACCACGTTTTGATAAAATCAAGCGTTCAATTTCCAAGCAGTCAGCTTCAGAGAAGTTAGATTTTGATGTTTGAATGGACCCTGTATCAGAAGGTCCTGTCTTAGAGGTAGAGACCAAGGCGGACAGGATGACATGTCCACTAGATCTGCATACCAAGTCCTGCGTGGCCAAGCAGGTGCTATTAGAATTACTGATGCTCTCTCCTGTTTGATTTTGGCAATCAATCGAGGAAGCAGCGGGAAGGGTGGAAACACATAAGCCATCCTGAAGTTCCAAGGTGCTGTCAAAGCATCTATCAGAACTGCTCCCGGATCCCTGGATCTGGACCCGTAGCGAGGAAGTTTGGCGTTCTGGCGAGACGCCATGAGATCTATCTCTGGTTTGCCCCAACGTCGAAGTATTTGGGCAAAGACCTCCGGATGAAGTTCCCACTCCCCCGGATGAAAAGTCTGGCGACTCAAGAAATCCGCCTCCCAGTTCTCCACTCCCGGGATGTGGATTGCTGACAGGTGGCAAGAGTGAGACTCTGCCCAGCGAATTATCTTTGATACTTCCATCATTGCTAGGGAGCTTCTTGTCCCTCCCTGATGGTTGATGTAAGCTACAGTCGTGATGTTGTCCGACTGAAACCTGATGAACCCCCGAGTTGTTAACTGGGGCCAAGCCAGAAGGGCATTGAGAACTGCTCTCAATTCCAGAATGTTTATTGGAAGGAGACTCTCCTCCTGATTCCATAGTCCCTGAGCCTTCAGAGAATTCCAGACAGCGCCCCAACCTAGTAGGCTGGCGTCTGTTGTTACAATTGTCCAGTCTGGCCTGCTGAATGGCATTCCCCTGGACAGGTGTGGCCGATGAAGCCACCATAGAAGAGAATTTCTGGTCTCTTGATTCAGATTCAGAGTAGGGGACAAATCTGAGTAATCCCCATTCCACTGACTTAGCATGCATAGTTGCAGCGGTCTGAGGTGTAGGCGTGCAAAAGGTACTATGTCCATTGCCGCTACCATTAAGCCGATCACCTCCATGCATTGAGCTACTGACGGGTGTTGAATGGAATGAAGGACGCGGCATGCATTTTGAAGTTTTGTTAACCTGTCTTCTGTCAGGTAAATCTTCATTTCTACAGAATCTATAAGAGTCCCCAAGAATGGAACTCTTGTGAGAGGAAAGAGAGAACTCTTCTTTTCGTTCACTTTCCATCCATGCGACCTTAGAAATGCCAGAACTAACTCTGTATGAGACTTGGCAGTTTGAAAGCTTGAAGCTTGTATTAGAATGTCGTCTAGGTACGGAGCTACCGAAATCCCTCGCGGTCTTAGTACCGCTAGAAGGGCACCCAGAACCTTTGTGAAGATTCTTGGAGCCGTAGCCAATCCGAATGGAAGAGCTACAAACTGGTAGTGCCTGTCTAAGAAGGCAAACCTTAGATACCGGTGATGATCTTTGTGGATCGGTATGTGAAGGTAAGCATCCTTTAAATCCACTGTGGTCATGTACTGACCCTCTTGGATCATGGGTAAAATTGTCCGAATAGTTTCCATTTTGAACGATGGAACTCTTAGGAATTTGTTTAGAGTCTTTAAATCTAAGATTGGCCTGAAAGTTCCCTCTTTTTTGGGAACCACAAACAGGTTTGAGTAGAACCCTTGTCCTTGTTCCGACCACGGAACCGGATGGATCACTCCCATTGTTAACAGATCTTGTACGCAGCGTAGAAACGCTTCTTTCTTTATCTGGTTTGTTGACAACCTTGACAGATGAAATCTCCCTCTTGGGGGAGATAATTTGAAGTCTAGAAGGTATCCCTGAGATATGATCTCTAGTGCCCAGGGATCCTGAACATCTCTTGCCCAGGCCTGGGCGAAGAGAGAGAGTCTGCCCCCTACTAGATCCGGTCCCGGATCGGGGGCTCTCGGTTCATGCTGTCTTTGGGGCAGCAGCAGGTTTCCTGGCCTGCTTGCTTTTGTTCCAGGACTGGTTAGGCTTCCAGCCTTGCCTGTAACGAGCAACAGCTCCTTCCTGTTTTGGTGCAGTGGAGGTTGATGCTGCTCCTGTTTTGAAATTCCGAAAGGGACGAAAATTAGACTGTCTAGCCTTAGCTTTGGCCTTGTCTTGAGGTAGGGCGTGGCCCTTACCTCCCGTAATGTCAGCGATAATTTCTTTCAAACCGGGCCCGAATAAGGACTGCCCCTTGAAAGGTATATTAAGTAATTTGGACTTAGAAGTAACATCAGCTGACCAGGATTTTAGCCACAGTGCCCTGCGTGCCTGTATGGCGAATCCTGAGTTCTTAGCCGTAAGTTTGGTTAAATGTACTACGGCCTCCGAAATGAAAGAATTAGCTAGTTTAAGGACTCTAAGCCTGTCCGTAATGTCGTCTAGCGTAGAGGAACTAAGGTTCTCTTCAAGCGACTCAATCCAAAATGCTGCCGCAGCCGTAATCGGCGCGATACATGCAAGGGGTTGTAATATAAAACCTTGTTGAACAAACATTTTCTTAAGGTAACCCTCTAATTTTTTATCCATTGGATCTGAGAAAGCACAGCTATCCTCCACCGGGATAGTGGTACGCTTAGCTAAAGTAGAAACTGCTCCCTCCACCTTGGGGACCATTTGCCATAAGTCCCGAGTGGTGGCGTCTATTGGAAACATCTTTCTAAATATTGGAGGGGGTGAGAACGGCACACCGGGTCTATCCCACTCCTTAGTAACAATTTCAGTTAGTCTCTTAGGTATAGGAAAAACGTCAGTACTCGCCGGTACCGCAAAGTATTTATCCAACCTACACAGTTTCTCTGGTATTGCAACAGTGTTACAATCGTTGAGAGCTGCTAAGACCTCCCCTAGTAGTACACGGAGGTTCTCCAATTTAAATTTAAAATTTGAAATATCTGAGTCCAATCTGTTTGGATCAGAACCGTCACCCACAGAATGAAGCTCTCCGTCCTCATGCTCTGCGAGCTGTGACGCAGTATCAGACATGGCCCTAGCATTGTCAGCGCACTCTGTTCTCACCCCAGAGTGATCACGCTTGCCTCTTAGTTCAGGTAATTTAGACAAAACTTCAGTCATAACAGTAGCCATATCTTGTAATGTTATCTGTAATGGCCGCCCAGATGTACTAGGCGCCAAAATATCACGCACCTCCCGGGCGGGAGATGCAGGTACTGTCGCGTGAGGCGAGTTAGTCGGCATAACTCTCCCCTCGCTGTTTGGTGAAATTTGTTCACATTGTACAGATTGACTTTTATTTAAAGTAGCATCAATACAGTTAGTACATAAATTTCTATTGGGCTCCACCTTGGCATTGGAACAAATGACACAGATATCTTCCTCTGAGTCAGACATGTTTAACACACTAGCAAAAAACTTACAACTTGGTTATAATCTTTTTTAGCAAAAAACGTACTGTGCCTCAAAGAGGTACTAACGATTAAATGACAGTTGAAATAATGAACTGAAAAACAGTTATTGCATCAAATTTTAAAACAACACAACTTTTAGCAAAGGTTTGTTCCCATTAGTAAAAAACAACACTAATTAAATTTGTACATAAGAAAACAAAACAACGTTTTTTATACACAGTCACTATAAGAATTCTCACAGCTCTGCTGAGAGAATTTACCTCCCTTCAAAGAAGTTTGAAGACCCCTGAGATCTGTCAGAGATGAACCGGATCATGCAGGACATATAAAAGTAGCTGACTGGAATCTTTTGATGCGTAGCAAAGAGCGCCAAAAACGGCCCCTCCCTCTCCCACACAGCAGTGAAGAGAAACGAAACTGTCACAATTAAAGCAAAAAACTGCCAAGTGGAAAATAATGCCCAAAACATTTATTCACACAGTACCTCAGCAATGTAAACGATTCTACATTCCAGCAAAAACGTTTAACATGAGAATAGTTATTAAAAGGATTAGTGACCTTAACACAGTAGTTCCGGTGAAATACCATCCCCAGAATACTGAAGTGTATACATACATGTCATTTTAACGGTATGGCAGGCTTTTCTCATCAATTCCATTCAGAAAATAAAAACTGCCACATACCTCAATGCAGATTCATCTGCCCGCTGTCCCCTGATCTGAAGCCTTTACCTCCCTCAGATGGTCGAGAACAGCAATATGATCTTAACGACTCCGGTTAAAATCATAGTAAAAAATCTCTGTCAGATTCTTCCTCAAACTCTGCCAGAGAAGTAATAACACGCTCCGGTGCTATTTTAAAATAACAAACTTTTGATTGAAGTCATAAAAACTAAGTATAATCACCATAGTCCTCTCACACATCCTATCTAGTCGTTGGGTGCAAGAGAATGACTGGGACTGACGTAGAGGGGAGGAGCTATATGCAGCTCTGCTGGGTGAATCCTCTTGCATTTCCTGTTGGGGAGGAGTTATATCCCAGAAGTAATGATGACCCGTGGACTGATCACACATAACAGAAGAAATCAAAGCCAGCTCCTAAGTCCACATGAAGGTGCGGCCCTCATTCCAGCTCAGCTGGTAGGGGGCAGATTACGTTTTTTCAAAGGAATTTGGATCAATTCCGTTCACAATCTTTGGATTCAGAATATTGTTTCAGAAGGGTACAGAATTGGCTTCAAGATAAGGCCTCCTGCAAAGAGATTTTTTCTTTCCTGTGTCCCAGTAAATCCAGCGAAGGCTCAAGCATTTCTGAAATGTGTTTCAGATCTAGAGTTGGCTGGAGTAATTATGCCAGTTCCAGTTCTGGAACAGGGGCTGGGGTTTTATTCAAATCTCTTCATTGTACCAAAGAAGGAGAATTCCTTCAGACCAGTTCTGGATCTAAAAATATTGAATCGTTATGTAAGGATACCAACATTCAAAATGGTAACTGTAAGGACTATCCTGCCTTTTGTTCAGCAAGGGCATTATATGTCTACAATAGATTTACAGGATGCATATCTGCATATTCCGATTCATCCAGATCACTATCAGTTTCTGAGATTCTCGTTCCTAGACAAGCATTACCAGTTTGTGGCTCTGCCGTTTGGCCTAGCAACAGCTCCAAGAATTTTTACAAAGGTTCTCGGTGCCCTTCTGTCTGTAATCAGAGAACAGGGTATTGTGGTATTTCCTTATTTGGACGATATCTTGGTACTTGCTCAGTCTTCACATTTAGCAGAATCTCATACGAATCGACTTGTGTTGTTTCTTCAAGATCATGGTTGGAGGATCAATTTACTAAAAAGTTCATTGATTCCTCAGACAAGGGTAACCTTTTTGGGTTTCCAGATAGATTCAGTGTCCATGACTCTATCTTTGACAGACAAGAGACGTCTAAAATTGATATCAGCTTGTCGAAACCTTCAGTCACAATCATTCCCTTCGGTAGCATTATGCATGGAAATTCTAGGTCTTATGACTGCTGCATCGGACGCGATCCCCTTTGCTCGTTTTCACATGCGACCTCTTCAGCTCTGTATGCTGAACCAGTGGTGCAGGGATTACACAAAGATATCTCAATTAATATCTTTAAAACCGATTGTACGACACTCTCTAACGTGGTGGACAGATCACCATCGTTTAGTTCAGGGGGCTTCTTTTGTTCTTCCGACCTGGACTGTAATCTCAACAGATGCAAGTCTTACAGGTTGGGGAGCTGTGTAGCCCTCTGGCTATGAAAGAAGTATCTCGAATTCTGGTATGGGCGGAATCCAGCTCCTGTCTAGTTTCTGCGGTTCATATCCCAGGTATAGACAATTGGGAAGCAGATTATCTCAGTCGCCAAACGTTGCATCCGTGCGAATGGTCTCTTCACCCAGAGGTATTTCTTCAGATTGTCCAAATGTGGGGACTTCCAGAAATAGATCTGATGGCTTCTCATCTAAACAAGAAACTTCCCAGGTATCTGTCCAGATCCAGGGATCCTCAAGCGGAAGCAGTGGATGCATTGTCACTTCCTTGGAAGTATCATCCTGCTTATATCTTTCCGCCTCTAGTTCTTCTTCCAAGAGTGATCTCCAAGATTCTGAAGGAATGCTCGTTTGTTCTGCTGGTAGCTCCAGCATGGCCTCACAGGTTTTGGTATGCGGATCTTGTCCGGATGGCCTCTTGCCAACCGTGGACTCTTCCGTTAAGACCAGACCTTCTGTCTCAAGGTCCTTTTTTCCATCAGGATCTCAAATCCTTAAATTTAAAGGTATGGAGATTGAACGCTTGATTCTTAGTCAAAGAGGTTTCTCTGACTCTGTGATTAATACTATGTTACAGGCTCGTAAATCTGTATCTAGGGAGATATATTATAGAGTCTGGAAGACTTATATTTCTTGGTGTCTTTCTCATAATTTTTCCTGGCATTCTTTTAGAATTTCCGAGAATTTTACAGTTTCTTCAGGATGGTTTGGAGAAAGGTTTGTCTGCAAGTTCCTTGAAAGGACAAATCTCTGCTCTTTCTGTTCTTTTTCACAGAAAGATTGCTAATCTTCTTGATATTCATTGTTCTGTACAAGCTTTGGTTCGTATAAAACCTGTCATTAAGTCAATTTCTCCTCCTTGGAGTTTGAATTTGGTTCTAGGGGCTCTTCAAGCTCCTCCGTTTGAACCTATGCATTCATTGGACATTAAATTACTTTCTTGGAAAGTTTTGTTCCTTTTGGCCATCTCTTCTGCCAGAAGAGTTTCTGAATTATCTGCTCTTTCTTGTGAGTCTCCTTTTCTGATTTTTCATCAGGATAAGGCGGTGTTGCGAACTTCTTTTGAATTTTTACCTAAGGTTGTGAATTCCAACAACATTAGTAGAGAAATTGTGGTTCCTTCATTATGTCCTAATCCTAAGAATTCTAAGGAGAAATCATTGCATTCTTTGGATGTAGTTAGAGCTTTGAAATATTATGTTGAAGCTACTAAGAATTTCCGAAACACTTCTAGTCTATTTGTTATCTTTTCCGGTTCTAGGAAAGGTCAGAAGGCCTCTGCCATTTCTTTGGCATCTTGGTTGAAATCTTTAATTCATCATGCTTATGTCGAGTCGGGTAGAACTCCGCCTCAAAGGATTACAGCTCATTCTACTAGGTCAGTTTCTACTTCCTGGGCGTTTAGGAATGAAGCTTCGGTTGATCAGATTTGCAAAGCAGCAACTTGGTCTTCTTTGCATACTTTTACTAAATTCTACCATTTTGATGTGTTTTCTTCTTCTGAAGCAGTTTTTGGTAGAAAAGTACTTCAGGCAGCTGTTTCAGTTTGAATCTTCTGCTTATGTTTTCAGTTTTTTTCATTATAAAATTTAAACTTTATTTTGGGTGTGGATTATTTTTCAGCGGAATTGGCTATCTTTATTTTATCCCTCCCTTTCTAGTGACTCTTGCGTGGAAAGATCCACATCTTGGGTAGTCATTATCCCATACGTCACTAGCTCATGGACTCTTGCTAATTACATGAAAGAAAACATAATTTATGTAAGAACTTACCTGATAAATTCATTTCTTTCATATTAGCAAGAGTCCATGAGGCCCACCCTTTTTGTGGTGGTTATGATTTTTTTGTATAAAGCACACTTATTCCAATTCCTTATTTTTTATGCTTTCGCACTTTTTTCTTATCACCCCACTTCTTGGCTATTCGTTAAACTGATTTGTGGGTGTGGTGAGGGGTGTATTTGTAGGCATTTTGAGGTTTGGGAAACTTTGCCCCTCCTGGTAGGAATGTATATCCCATACGTCACTAGCTCATGGACTCTTGCTAATATGAAAGAAATGAATTTATCAGGTAAGTTCTTACATAAATTATGTTTTTGTGGGGGCATGCCCCAAAGAAAACTGCTCTTTTGCCTGAAAAAAAACAACACAATACCACCCCCCAACATTACAACCCACCACCCACATACCCCTAATTTAACCCAAACCCCCCTTAAATAAACCTAACACTACCCCCCTGAAGATCTCCCTACCTTATCTTCACCACGCCGGGCCGAACTCCTCATCCGATCCGGGCGATGTCTATCCAAGCGGCAAAGAAGAGGTCTTCATCCCGGCGATGTCTTTATCCAAGCGGCAGCAAAGTCTTCTTCCATCGGGCAGCATCTTCCATCAAGCGGCATCTTCAATCTTCATTCTTCGCTCCACAGACGCGGAGCATCCATCCCGACCGACGACTGAACGACGAATGAGGTACCTTTAAATGACGTCATCCAAGATGGCGTCCGTCGAATTCCGATTGGCTGATAGGATTCTATCAGCCAATCAGATTCAAGTTCAATCCGATAGGCTGAACCAATCAGCCAATCAGATTGAGCTCGCATTTTATTGACTGATCGGAACAGCCAATAGAACGCGAGCTCAATCTGATTGGCTGATTGGTTCAGCCAATCGGATTGAACTTGAATCTGATTGGCTGATTCAATCAGCCAATCAGATTTTTCTACCTTAATTCCGATTGGCTGATAGAATCCTATCAGCCAATCGGAATTCGACGGACGCCATCTTGGATGACGTCATTTAAAGGTACCGGGATGGATGCTCCGCGTCTGTGGAGCGAAGATTGAAGATGCCGCTTGATGGAAGATGCTGCCCGATGGAAGAAGACTTTGCTGCCGCTTGGATAGACATCGCCCGGATCGGATGAGGAGTTCGGCCCGGCGTGGTGAAGATAAGGTAGGGAGATCTTCAGGGGGCTAGTGTTAGGTTTATTTAAGGGAGATTTGGGTTAGATTAGGGGTATGTGGGTGGTGGGTTGTAATGTTGGGGGGTGGTATTGTGGGGTTTTTTCAGGCAAAAGAGCAGTTTTCTCTGGGGCATGCCCCGCTAATGGCCCTTTTAAGGGCTGGTAAGGTAAAAGAGCTTTGAACTTTTTTTAATTTAGAATAGGGTAGGGAATTTTTTTATTTTGGGGGGCTTTACTATTTTATTAGGGGGCTTAGAATAGGTGTAATTAGCTTAAAAATCTTGTAATCTTTTTTTATTTTTTGTAATTTTGTGTTTGTTTGTTTTTGTAATTTAGTTTAGTTTATTTAATTGTATTTTTAGATAGATATTTGTAGTTTATTTAATTTATTGATAGTGTAGGTGTATTTGTAACTTAGGTTAGGATTTATTTTACAGGTAATTGGGTAATTATTTTAACTAGGTAGCTATTAAATAGTTAATAACTATTTAATAGCTATTATACCTAGTTAAAATAATTAACAATTTACCTGTAAAATAAGTATAAACCCTAACATAGCTACAATGTAATTATTAATTACATTGTAGCTATCTTAGAGTTTATTTTATAGGTAAGTATTTAGATTTAAATAGGAATATTTTAGTTTATAATATGAATTAGATTTATTTAATAAGAATTTAGTTAGGGGTGTTAGGGTTAGATAGAGTTAATATAGTTTATATAAATACTATAGTAACTATATTAACTATATTAACCCTAATATAATTAGGGTTAATATAGTTAATATATATAATGTAATAACTATATTAACTATAATATACTTAGGGTTAATATAGATAATATAGCTGGCGGCGGGGTAGGTAGATTAAATTAGGGGTTAATAATTTTAATATAGATGGCGGCGGTGTAAGGGGCTTACATTAGGGGTTAATACTATTAATATAGGTGGCGGCGGTGTAGGGAGGGCAGGTTATAGGGCAAAAGAGCTGTTAACTTTGGGGCAAAGCCCCGCAAAAGGCCGTTTTAAGGGCTGGTAATAGAGATAATTATTTTAGGGGGATTAGATTAGGGGTTAATAATATTAATATAGCTGGCGGTGGTATAGGGGGATTAGATTAGGGGTTAATATTTTTTATATAGGTGGCGGCGGTGTAAGGGGTCAGATTAGGGGATAGATAAGGTAGATGGCGGCGGTGTAAGGGGTTCACATTAGGGGATAGATCAATTAGATGGTGGCGGTTTTAGGGGCTCACAGTAGGGGGTTAGTTTATGTAGATGGCGGTGGGGTCCGTGAGCGGCGGTTTAGGGGTTAAATACTTTATTAGGGATTGCAGCGGGGGATCGCGGTTGACAGGGAGATAGACATTGCGCATGCGTTAGGTGTTAGGTTTTATTTAGCAGATCGCGGTTGACAGGGAGATAGACATTGCGCATGCGTTAGGTGTTAGGTTTATTTAGCAGCTAGTTTAGGGAGTTACGGGGCTCCAATACTCAGCGTAAGGCTTCTTACGGCTGCTTATTGTGGCGAGGTGAAAATGGAGTAAGATTTCTCCATTTTCGCCATGTAAGTCCTTACGCTGTATATTGGATACCAAACTGCGCTGGTTTGGTATACCTGCCTATGGCCCAAAAAACTATGGGCGACGGCAGAAATATACGCGCGTAACTTCTAGGTTACGCCGTATATGTGATACCAAACCCGCGCAAATATTGGCGTCGTCGACTTTTGCGGGCGACGATTTTTATCGGATCGACCCCCAAGAGAACAAAGCAAAATGGGTGATAAAAGTAAATTGGAAAGTTGTTACATGCCCTATCTGAAACATGACCGTTTTTGTTTAACTTGACTGTCTCTTTAAATGACTCTCTATTACTTTAGATTGAGTTTACTGCTCCTAGATAATCAATAAATGTAAATTATATATGTATGCAATATATGTATGTATGTATATATATGGGGGGGGGGCAGTTTTTTTTTGTCAATTTAATTAATTGTTTTATCAATTTTTACTTTATTGATTTTTCTGAGCCCTCTAAGGCTACAGACGCGCACCAGGGGGTAGTTCCGCCCCCTCACATTAGTGCCCTTTTGCCCTGCTCATTGCAGCTGTCTAAGGGCAGAATCCAGCTCCTACATAGCCGTTTCTCCATTTTCTGTCATTCCTAGTCTTCCACTTTGTTTTGGAAGAGGGTAAGTGCCCTACATAAGAGCTGTTAGAGGGGTGGCTCTTACTTCATCTTCTCTCTGAAAACTAAGGATACTCTGGTGTCTAAGGGGTATTGATAATTGGCTTTATAGTAAAGTTTTTTTTGCTTATCTTATTCTGAATTTTAACATGTCGATGATCCACCATTTGTTAATATTAATTTTCAAGTTTTGTTTTTTCATGGATTCTAACACCTCAGCCCCCACTGTGTTTATGTTAGTTCTACATGTAATTCCTCTGTTACAGTCTGTCAGATTAATCAGCTACGCAATAGTTGTGTACCTTTTATTGTACATGCCAATGAGCCGCAATCCATTATCCCTGCTAAGGGTCTCTGTTCTGCTCCAGTGCATATTACACAAAGAGCAACTTTTGATTTTAAAATCAATCTACATACAGCAATTGCAGTATATTTGGCAGTTAGCACCAAATCTTATTACATGTAACTTAATGCACACAATATACATGTACCATAATTGCTAATTAAACGTACCTTATTATATGCACTGTAGATTCTGTATATTCAGAACATGCTACTTACCTGTACCTTATTTGCTAATACAGGTATCTTATGATACATAGAATAGATTCTGTATAGACAGAACAACTTAATTACATTATATAAAGTATAGATTCTGTATTAACAGCACTTGCTATTCATGTAATTTGTAAATGAAAGGTTAGAGTTTGAATCCAGTTGTGGGTGCCGGTTTTCTCACTTTTAAGCTACTCCTTTATATATTTGTTTCACATGTCCTTTTTTCTTATGCAGAACCTACTTTGAGAGCTGTGAGGAGTTGTGAGGAGAGCTTGAAGTGTGGACTCCTCTGGAGGGGAGGTTTCTGATTAAATTCTTGGAGCTCTAAGTCTTCAGTCGGGGTTCCTCCTAAAGAAGGGAAATATCATCATGGACTGACTTGCAGTCACCTGGCTATGCTGAAGGTATTCTGGATCTATTTTGGGTAAATCAGATTCAATGTTCTCTGTCAGCTGTTCTCATTCCAGAAGTGTAGAACCATAATCTTCCAGGTACTGTGCCAGATCCAGGGATCTAAAGGCACAATTGATAGATGCCTTAGAATGCCCATGATTTTTTTGTCTAACTTATCTGTTTTCCTCCATTTGTTCTTCTTCCAAGAATTATTGCTCGAATCAGGAGTCTGGTTCAGTAATCCTGATAGCTCGAGCTTGGCCCCCGCAGAACTGGGTATGCAAAGCTGGTTCAAATGTCTAGTTTTCCACCTTGGCTTTTTCAAGGCTACCTTGTGTCTCAGGGGTGAAACACTGAAGTTCAAGCCAGCAGTTCTAGTCAGGGCCAGATTTACAGCCCAGTTGCCTGTAGGTGCCAAAATCTAAAGCGCCACCCCACGTGCTCCCAGTTCACATGTATGAACATATAGAAACAGTCTAAAACTTTATAGAATTATGATTTTTTTTACAGCAGCTGCTAATTTTGCCACATTAAAGGCAGTCCATGATCTATAACAAAACGCTTCAGACAGTATTTGCCCAGTACGATGAGATTCCAGTAAGAACAGTATTTGTTTTAATATAATTTATACAAGAAACGTGCAGGTTGTCTAGGCTGGGGTTTCATTTAGAAACTTTGCTGACCAAGCCTGCACAATCAACCCAAGGGTCAGTTGTTTTTTTTAAAGTGCGTTTATCCTGTGCAACAGCCCTGGCATGTTGCTTTTTGGCAATAATATTCATACCTATGGTATTTTATATGAAAGACTGCCCTCTGACTGTACAATCTGTCATTTTGATTTTGACAGCCACTGCTGCTGCAGCTGATATATGCCCACCATGCACTCTGTAATAGCGCACAAATAGTCATTCACTGTCACTCCCCATAAAACAACCAACCCCCACACACTCTAAGACCACTCTGGCTGCTCTATACGCATTCACTGGAGAAATGGACCAGACCAGCCAGCGTGGCGGCCATTTTTGCTTAGGGCAAAGTTGTTATCTACTATGGTGAGTGAGGGCAGAGCCCCAGAGGTGTGCAGAAAAGGCATATGGAGCAGAGAGACAGGCGCCCCTCTATGGAAGGCACCTGTAGGCACATGCCTACTCTGCCTAATGGTAAATCCGGCCTGGGCCGGATTTACAGCCCAGGTGCCTGTAGGCTCCAAAATCTAAAGCGCCACCCCACGCGCTCCCGGTTCACATGTATGAACCTATAGAAACAGCCTAAAACTTTATAGAATTATGATTTTTTTTACAGCAGCTGCTAATTTTGCCACATTAAAGGCAGACCATGATCTATAACAAAACACTCCAGACAGTATTTGCCCAGTACGATGAGATTCCAGTAAGAACAGTATTTTTTTTAATATAATTTATACAAGAAAAGTGCAGGTTGTCTAGCCTGGGGCTTCATTAAGAAACTTTGCTGACCAAGCCTGCACAATCAACCAAGAGTCAGTTGTTTTTTTAAAGTGTGTTTATCCTGTGCAACAGCCCTGGTATGTTGCATTTTAGCAATAATATTCATACCTATGGTATTTTATATGAAAGACTGCCCTCTGACTTTACAATCTGTTATTTTGATTTTGACAGCCGCTGCTGCTGCTGCAGCTGATATATGCCCACCATGCACTCTGTAATAGCGCACAAATAGTCATTCACTGTCACTCCCCATAAAACAACCAACCCCCACACACTCTAAGACCACTCATACTGCTATGACCCCATTCACTGGAGAAATGAACCGGATCAGCCAACGTGGCGGCCATCTTTGTTTAGAGCAAAGTTATTATCTACTATGGTGAGTGAGGGCAGGGCCCCAGAGGTGTGCAGAAAAGGCATATGGAGCAGAGAGACAAGTGCCCCTCTATGGAAGGCTCCTGTAGGCACATGCCTACTCTGCCTAATGGTAAATCCGGCCCTGGTTCTGGTTTCGATTCCAGAGTAGGCTGTAACAGTTTTCTATATCTTTAGGTAGTCCTTGGGCTTATTTTTAAGATCTCTTGTCTCAGGGCCCTGTGGAGTGTGGAGATTAATGCCTTATTCTGAGGCATAGAGTTTTCTCAAATTGGTTTATTGTCTCTCTTTTGCAGACTGGGAAACCAGTTTTCCAAGGAATTATTTTCACAAGATTTAGAATGTGTCTTTATGTGGTGCTCTTCAGAGGGTTTTCCTGGCATTTCTTTAGGATTCCTAGGATTCTTCAGTTTCTGCTAAGCTGTCTTGACAAGGGATTGACAGTTATTTCATTGAAATGACAACTTTTGGCTTTATCAGTTCTTTTCATAAGAATATCTTTGTTCAAGATTTGGAGAAAATTAGGCCAGTTGTCAGACATATTGTTCCTCCATGGAATTTTATTTATTTATTCTGTTCTCCAAGGTCCTCCTTAGAAACTATGCTCAGCATAGATTTTACACTTTTTTTCCTAGAGGTTCTTTCTTTTATCCATATCTTCAGCTAGAAGCATTTATGAATTATTTGCTTTCCTGTGCATCTCCTTTTTTTCTGGATTGCATAAGGATAAAGTTGTTCTTCTTACCCAGAATGATTTTCTTCCAAAATTGCTTCTGCAGAAAATTTCAACCAGGAAATGGTTTGGTTACTTCATTAGATCTTTCTAAAACATTATGTTTTATCTTTAAGTTACTAAGGTTTCCAAACAAAGTTCAGTTTGTTTAGTCACTATTTTGGCTTCCGTACTAGCAAGAAGGCTACTGCGGTAACCTTAGCTCTTGACTCAATTAAGTAATTCTCTGAACTTACATGGTGGCAGGGTTGTCTCATTCAAAGCATATTTCAGCTCTTTTCGCTTTAAGGATCAAAAGCAAACGTTTCCGTTTTGATATTTTTCTTCTTTGGAAGTGGCTTTTGGAAAGAAAGCAAAATGTATGCTTAACTGATTAATACTTTTCTTTTGGGATAATGATAGTCCATAGGCCCACCCATTTCAAATTTTTGGGCGACAGTTCTAATTTGCACCTCTGTAGACCCTGCTTTTGTCGTTTCTACCTATCTGTTTTCTTTTCTCTGCTCAGCTATATTTTAAATTGAGAAGAGATGGGAGGTGGAAGGCTCTTGTGTGGGTTCTTGGCCTCCTCCTAGTGGTGGGAATTATATCCCATATGTTATGAATCCCTATGGACTTTTATCATCCTGAAAGAAAACAATTTATCCGTTAAGCATACTTTTTTTTTTCTTGCAAGGTATTCACTGTTCCCACAGTAATCACCTGGCTATACAGACAGATTTCATATGTTTTTCTAGAGAGGGATCTCTAGACATAATATATTTTTTTTATTGAGCTTAAAAACTCCCATTCCCAGCAAAACCCCATGTGTTGTGCTTTTTACATTATTACATAGATCTGGATGTTTGTGGCTTTCCAAAACTGCTACTATTTAAAAGATAAGGCAATTCTCTTATCTTTGTGCTCTCGACCCGTCTGTGATGTCACCACACACATTCATTGTGACATCACTGGCTCTCCCATGTGGCTCTGGAAGTGCTGCCCACTTTACAACCAATAATCGGGCATGCAGTTAATGGGAATTGCTGATCCGGTGCTGTGATCAGTGATTCCCCTTAATGACAAGAATGGGCCATCATGAGCTCACAGGCAGAACTTTTGCATAATGACCCATTCTTGACATAAGCATCAAAGGGATTAAAGGATCATAAAACTCAGAAATGTTCTTTCATAATTCAGACAGAGTATGCAATTTAAAAACATTTCCAATTTACTTCTATTACAAAATTTGCTTCATTCAAATGCAATTATTTGCTGAAGAGAATACCAAGGTAGGAAGCATGCACATGTCTGGAGACCTATATGGCAGCAGTTTTCCAACAATGCATTTGAGCACTAGATGGCAAGAGTGTTTTCACAATGTATTTTAATGCGGAAAGCATTCTTGCAAAAAGCTGCCACATACTGTTCCAGACACATGCATTATCCTGTGCCTACCTACCTGTTTTTTAAACATAGATTACCAGAAAAACAAAACAAATTTGATAATAGAAGTAATTTCAAGTATTGGTGGATGAATTTATCCACCAATAAGCAAGAACAACCCAGGTTGTTCACCAAAAATGGGTCGGCATCTAAACTTATATTCTTGCATTTCAAATAAAGATACCAAGAGAATGAAGAACAATTGATAATAGGAGTAAACTAGAAAGTTGCTTAAAATGTCTATCTGAATCATGAAAGAAAAATATTGGGTTCAGTGACCCTTTAAGTGCTTTTCATCAAAAATCACATTTAACTGAGGTGCTATAATTTCTTTGTGCTAGTGATTTATTTTGTCATCATAATATTTGTAAATAATGTGTTGCTGATGAATGTTTTTACTTTTCTTTGTTTAGTAAATTCAGTGCATTTTTTTGTTCTATCCCACCACTTATAGTTACCACCTCTAGAGTGTGCCCAGTTGGGACATCATAATGTTGTGAGGTATGAGAGAAAGTGTTTAATCATCAGTTCAGCCATTTTGATTACATTCATGTAGGAATATCCTAAAATGCATAACAATATTTATTTACACACCTGGCATAGGCTTTAAAATATAACTATACTTCTTTCCCTTCGTACCCCAATCCCCCCCCCTTTTTTTCTTTTACTTCACCTCTTAAATAATGAACTCACAAACTTCTCCCTCCTTTTAAACCTCTTAAGATAGTGCACAAAATACTTATATTCATATCATTGTTGTGTTCAAGACCAATACAAGTAAACATAATATCTTTGGGTACGTGACTCAACATTACTTTATTTTTAATAATTACAAGCATTTGTATGCATTCACTCACTTATCAACAGGTCGCACAGGGACTGATGAAAGCATTTCTCTTTCTTTCTTTTTTTACAACTTGCATTATCAGACCTTGCATGTGAAGCAAGCAAGATAACAATGTCATTGTATCTACACGTTTCTTTTTTGATGTTTGTATTGCATTTGAAAATTAATAAAGAAATATATAAAAAAAAAAAAGAAAACAAAAAAAAGAATATAACTATACAGGTGGCCCTCAGTTTACAACGGTTTAATTTGCATGTTTCTGAATAACAACCTTTTTTTCAGTCATGTGACTGCTATTGAAAAGCACTGAGAAGCAGTGCATTTATTAAAATAGCCAGTAGGTGCCAGTAGCTGCTTGTGTTGCAGCAAAGCCAAGCAAGCTGAAATTAATCAGTTTAACCAGACCTGAGCTATCGAGCAGCTTGCAAAGGAACAAGATCTTCCTGTCTATAAATCAGTCCAGATTGGAATGCATAAAAAGAACTGTTTGCAGAAAAATGAAAGTAAAGTCTGTGTTGTGTGATTATTTTATTAGGTTTATAATGCTGTTAAGCAAATGTTTTAGTTCATTTAACTTAGTTTAATTATATATTCTGTTTTGTGTGATTATTTTATTAGGTTTATAATGCTGTTTAGCATTTAAAGTTTTTATTTCAAAGCTTTAAAAATAACGTGTTTAGGTGTTACTTATGCCAATTTTGAGAGGGGCCTGGAACCTAACTCCCTCACTTCCCATTGACTTACATTATAAACTGGGTTTCAATTTACAACGGTTTCGATTTACAACCATTCCTTCTGGAACCTAACCCCGGCATAAACTGAGGGCTACCTGTACTTGGAAGTATGAATACCTGTCACATAATGTACAATAGGCAGCAGAATAAAGTCTTTTATGACAAAACGTAGAGACTGTTTGTATCTCTAAGCCCAGTTCCATTCTGATGCATAACCTGTGAGTAGTTGGCAAGCTTGCACATTCTCATGTGCTTATACAACTGAACCAAGCTTTAGTTTATAGAAATAACTGCAACCCAACAAACTATTTTCTTTGTCCAGTAGTTAAAGGGACATCAAACCCCACTTTTTTTTCATGATTAAAATAGACCACAACATTTTAAATTTTTTTTGTAATTTTTCCTCTATAAGCAAATGTTCTTAATTCTTTTGGTATTTTATTGAAAAGCATGAACGTAAGCTCAGGAGTGTGCATGTTCCTGGAGCACTATATAGCAGCAGTTTTGCAAGACTTATATCCATTTGCAAGAGACGGCAGCACTATTTCCTGCCATGTAGTGCCCCAGAGACTTACTTATGTATCTCTTCAACTAAGAATACCATGGGAACAAAGCACATTTTATAATAAAAGCAAACTGGAAACTGTTTTTAAATTGTATGTTCTGTCTAAATCACAAAGGAAATTTTTTGGGTTCCTGTAAGGCTGTGAGATAACGCTTTTTTACCATCCAATACGGGCAAAACAGATCAGTATCTATCAACAAACATTACTATTTCAACAATTAAAGGGGCATGAAACCCCAATTTTTTATTTCAGGATTTAGAAAGAGCATGCAGTTTTAAACAACTTTCTAATTTACTTCTATTATCTAATTTGCTTCATTCTCTTGATTTGCTGAAAAGCATATCTAGATAGGCTCAGTAGCTGCTGATTGGTGGCTACACATACATGCCTCGTGTGATTTGCTCACCCGTGTGCATTGCTATTTCTTCAACAAAGGATACCTAAAGAATGAAGCAAATTAGATAATAGAAGTAAATTGGAATGTTGTTTAAAATTGTATTCTATATCTGAATCATGAAAGAAAAAATTGGGGTTTAGTGCCCCTTTAATGTAAAATAACTAAACATTTTATCATAATAGAATCCTTTCATACATTATTAATACTTATAGTGATTTTAAATAACTCATTTCCTAAAGGGACGGTTAGAAAAGTAAACAGTCTGGAACGTAACAATGCTGTTAAATATGTATTTTGTGTCATTTATCAAGCTAGAATAAGGATAAGGCCATACATATTGAATAATAGTGTTGGAAAAAAAAAACAGTACGCACTTACATTGTGTCCAGGCACTTGTTGACTTCATCGTCACTTTCGTAGTCTTTACAAAGCTGAGCGACCAATGCGCCATAGGTGAGAACAAAGAGCTCTCTATTCTGAAATCAAGCGACAACAAAAAAATATGTGAACAGTATAAAATGTAAATGCGACCATAGTCATAGTCATCTTTCATTTCAACACATGGTCCATATGACATCAAAGCAGAGGTAAAGAGCACATCTGTAATGCTGTTTAATTTAGAAATATTTAGATTAATAGAAAATATCTCATGCTCTACAAATTTTCATTAAAATGAAAAAAAAAAAAAATCCGTTTGATTCAACAGACACTGAGAAGGCCTTTCCAGTAGGACAAGTAAACAATTTCTGTTTTTTAGTGAACCTGATTCAATAGATAAACTAATATTCTTTTAGTCAATAATAAAACAATTGTGGCACACCTACTGCGAATAAAAACACAAAGGGAAATTAAATCCCTATTGATACAAAATAGTCTTGAAATATTACACACAGTGCACAAAATATAAAATTATCAAACCAATATAAACTTAAATTGGGTTCAATGCAACCTTTTATTCAGTTCATTAGAATATTCAATCCTCAAAGAGAGAAAGAGAAACAAAGAATTATAGCACACTTGTGTATACAAGGGATCAAATCTTCCATAAACACATACTGGTACTCACACTTGTCTGAGCTACGCTTAGCTCAAAGTAAAAAGCTCAATAGATAATCCTCTCAGGAATCAGGACCTTTCCATACAATATTTATTAAAACCGATGTAAAACCAAATATATCAGGTAACATGCAGCCACTATTTTCTGGTGAAAACCAGTAACGTGACTATGCAAATTCTGTCCTCAATAGAGGATCCTTGAAACAGCCACTGACTGCGGTGAAACCGTGTTGGATTGCTGGAGGGGAGAAAGCCATGAATAAGAGATTGGACTTGGAAAACAATTAGAACATGTAAGGAACTCTATAATTACGTACCAAAGCTGTTTTAATTGCTGTTGTATTGTGTGTTCCCATTGAGGACAGAGTTGGAATAGTCACGTTACTGGTTTTCACCCCAAAATAGTGGCTACATGTTCCCTGATGAATTTGGTTTTAAATCTGTTTTAATAAATGTTGCATGGAAAGATTCGGATTCCTAAGAGGATTTTCTATTGAGCTTTATACTTTGAGCTAAGAGTACCAGTATCTGTTTATGGAAGATTTAATCCCTTGTATATACAATTTGCTATAATTCTTTGCTTCTATTTCTCTTTTTGAGATTTGAAGATATTTGCACTCCACCCAGTAATACATGCGCACACAAATGTGTGATGGTATTACAAGTTGAGCGCAAAGCAAACGTAACCTCGCATTTGCATTGTCTGTAAGCTTTGCAATCACGAGAGAGCACTTCCATAGGCTCCAATGGGAGCCTCGTTCTGATGCCATCAGACATTGCAAAGAACCTAGAGGTTCCTTGAGGAAACAAGGAACAGTAGGAGAAATATCAGGGTATAAATGGTGCCAGAAGAACAAAAAAAATTTTTAGGTTCGCCCAACAGAGAATACGGACGGGGCCGTGGACTCTCCTCATATGGAAGGAAAGGAAATTATCTGGTAAGCATAATTTATTTTTTCCTTCTTTATATGAGGAGAGTCCATGGCTTCATTCCTTACTTGTGGAAAACATATACCCAAGCTCTAGAGGACACTGAATGAAATGGGAGGGTAAAAAGAGAGGCGGACCCTATTCTGAGGGTACCAAAGCCTGCAAAACCTTTCTCCCAAAAGCTGCTTCAGCCGAAGCAAAAACGTCAAACTTGTAAAATTTTGAAAAGGTATGTAAGGAGGACCAGGTAACCGCCCTACAAATCTGATCCATAGAGGCCTCATTTTTGAAAGCCCAAGAGGAAGCCACAGCTCGAGTTGAATGAGCCTTAATTCTCTGAGGAGGCTTATGTCCCACTGTCTCATAAGCTAAGCGAATAATGCTCCTCAACCAACAAGATAAGGAAGCGGACAAGGCCTTCTGTCCCCTATGCTTCCTAGAATAGACAACAAACAAAGAAGAAGTCTGTCAAACTCCATCGTAGCTTGGAGATAGAACTTCAAGGCCCGAACCACATCCAAATTATGAAGTAACCGCTCCTTCGAGGAAGAAGGATTAGGACACAAGGAAGAAACCACAATCTTTTGATTGATGTTTTGATCAGAAACAACCTTAGGAAGAAAACCTACCCCAGTACGAAGAACAGCCTTATCAGCATGGAATACTAGGTAAGGGGGGTCACAATGCAAGGCTGCCATCCCAGATACTCTGTGTGCCGAAGCAATAGCCAGTAGAAAAATAACCTTCCAAGACAGTAATTTAATATCAACTACATGCATAGGCTCAAAAGAAGCCTTCTGCAAAACTTTAAGAACAAGATTTAAACTCCAAAGAGGAGCGCTAGATCTAAACACCGGCCTGATTCTAGTCAGAGCCTGAACAAAAGACTGGACATCAGGAAGGTCAGTGACCCTCTTGTGCAATAAAACAGATAGGGCCATCATCTGTCCCTTAAGAGAGCAAGCAGAAAGGCCCTTCTCCAGACCATCCTGGAGAAAGGAAATAATCCTAAAGACCCTGACCTTATGACAGGGAAATCCTCTTTCTTCACACCAGAATAAGTAGGTCCTCCACACCTTATGATAGATGCGATGAGTGACTGGCTTACGCGCCTGAATGAGAGTATCAATAATTCTCTCAGAGAAACCTCTTTTGGCTAGGACTAAGCATTCAATCTCCACACAGTCAGCCTCAGTGAATCTAGATTTTGATGAACAAAGGGGCCTTGCTCCAGCAGATCCCTGCGACAAGGTAACCTCCATGGAGGAGATGATGACATCCCCACCAGGTCCGCGAACCACATCCTCCACGACCATGATGGAGCAATTAGAATCACTGATACATGCTCCTGCTTGATGCCGGCCAATACACGAGGGAGAAGTAGTAACAGCAGAAAAATGTAGATCAGACTGAACCTCCAAGGCACTGCTAATGCATCTATTAGCTCCACATGAGGATCCCTGGACCGCGACCCATATCTGGGGAGCTTGGAATTGAGACGGGACGCCATGAGATCTATCTCCGGCGTCCCCCATCTGTTGCAAATCTCTGCAAACACCTCGGGATGGAGAGACCATTCCCCTGGATGAAAGGATTTTCTGCTGAGGAAATCTGCTTCCCAGTTGTCCACACCCAGAATGTGGATCACTGACAGCGAGCAGCTGTGGGCCTCCGCCAACTCCAGAATCCGAGATACTTCCCTCATTGCTCGGTAGCTTCATGTCCCCCCCTGATGTTTAAAGTAAGCCACCAAGGTTATGTTGTCTGATTGGAATCTGATAAACTGGGATGCACCCACAAGAGGCCAAGCCTTCAGAGCATTGAAGATTGCTCGAAGTTCCAGAATGTTGATAGGGAGGAAGGATTCCTCTTGAGTCCACAGGCCCTGTGCCTTCCTGGCACCCCAAACAGCTCCCCATCCTGTGAGACTTGCGTCCGTAGTCACAATCTCCCAGGATGGTCTCAAGAAGGATGTCCCTTGGGATAGGTGATCTGGACAGAGGCACCAAGGAGAGCGATTCTCTCGACCGGTTGTAGGTAGACATCCTTCAGGTCTATCATGGTCATGAACTGTCCTTCCTGAACTAAGGGAAGAATGGACCTTATTGTCTCCATCTTGAACAAGGGGACAGATAGGAATTTGTTCAAACACTTTAGGTCCAGAATCTGGCGAAAAGTACCCTCCTTCTTTGGGACCGCAAAGAGGTTTGAGTAGTAACCCAGACCTCTCTCTGCTGGCGGTACTGGTACAATAACCCCCATGGAGGAGAGATCCCTCATGCACCCTAGAAAAGCTCACCTCTTTTCTGGTCTTGAAGACAGGTTTCATAAGAGTAATCTGCCCCTGGGAGGATGAGACTTGAAACCTATCCTGTATCCCTGAGCGATGACTTCCAGGACCCACGGGTCTTGCACGTTCCCAAACCAAGCTTCTGAAAAGAGTGACAGTCTGCCCCCTACCAGATCCTGAGCTGGATCGGGGGCTGCCCCTTCATGCCAACTGACTCGACGGGCTTCTTGTTCCGTTTTGATTTATTCTAGGACTGAGTCAGCTTCCAAGTTCCCTTGGACTGCTCAGGCTTTGCAGAGGGTTGCTGACGTTCGGATTTATCCGAACGAAAGGAATGAAAATTAGGACTTTGTCCCTTAGGTTTTATCTTCTTATCCTGCAGTAAAAAGGCACCCTTGTCTCCAGTAACCGTGATGATTGAGTCCAAGCCTGGACCAAAAAGAATCTCTCTTAAATGGGAGGGAAAGGAGTCTAGATTTTGAAGTCTTGTCCGCAGACCAAGACTTCAGCCAAAGTGCCCTAGGACAGAAAAACCTGAATCCTTGGCATTCAGTCGAATAATCTGCATATTTGCGTCACAAATAAACAAATTAGCTACCCTTAAAGGGACAGTCAACACCAGAATTTTTGTTGTTTAAAAAGAAAGATAATCCCTTTATTACCCATTCCCCAGTTTTGCATAAACAACATAGTTATATAAATACACTTTTTACCTCTGTGATTATCTTGTATCTAAGCCTCTGCAGACTGCCCCCTTATTTCCGTTCTTCTGACAGACTTGCATTTTAGCCAATCAGTGCTCACTCCAGGGTAACTTCACGTGCATGAGCTCAATGTTATCTATATGAAACACATGAACTAATGCCCTCTAGTGGTCAAAATGCATTAAGATTAGAGACAGTCTTCAAGGTCTAAGAAATTAGCATATGAACCTCCTAGAATTAGCTTTCAACTAAGGATACCAAGAGAACAAAGCTAAATTGGTGATAAAAGTAAATTGGAAAGTTGTTTAAAATTACATTCCCTATTTAAATCATGAAAGTTTTTTTTGGACTTGACTGCCCCTTTAAGGCCTTAATTCTTTCCTGGATCTCGTTGAGGGGACCCTCCACCTCGATCAACTCAGATAGGGAGTCGCACCAGTAGGTAGCCACTACTAATATTCCGTAGGCTGATACATTTTTCTTAATAGAGTTTCCAGCTTCTTATCCATGGGCTCCTTAAACGACAAACTATCCTCAAGCGTGATAGTAGTGTGTTTAGCCAGAGTGGAGATTGTGCCATCCACCTTAGGGACGGAACCCCACAATTCTAATTGAGAATCCGGAACCGGGAACAACTTCTTAAAAGAAGAAGGGGAAAAAGAAGAGCCAAGTCTTTCCCATTCGTTCTTAATAATGTTCGCCATCTTAACGGGAACTGGAAAAGTCTGTGGTACAACCCTGTCCTCGTAGGCCTTATCTAATTTAGGAATACAAGGTTCCTCATGTAATTTAATTTCTGGAACCTCCAAAGTAGCCAAAACTTCCTTTAGCAGAAAGCTTAAGTGTTCAAACCTAAATCGAAAATCTGGTTCCTCTGCGGCTGGAGGCTTAGAGGCAGCAGATTCCAACCCAGAAAGAGCATCCTCTGAAGTATCAGAGGTGTCTTCATCAGTGGATAATCTAGTATCAGATAAATCCAGTAAACTAGTAGATGACCCCTGAGAAGGATATATTATTTGACCTTTCGTTTGCGCTTAGCAGGGTGAGGTAAGGCACTGAAGGCCGCAGACACTGCCGTTTGTAACTGCTCAGTAAAGTCTGGTGGTAAAAGGGCCCCTCCAGATGGAGGATTAGGAATGCTACGGGAAGCTGCATGTGTAATTGGAGATGACTGTAGGGTGCACACCTCATGGGATGGAGACTCCTCAGTGTTGGATGGCTCAGTAGTACCAAACATATTAGTTTTCTTTGATAAAATTACTTTATCAAGGCATGTGGAACATAATTGAGCAGGCGGATATACCGTGGCCTCCTCACAATATAGACAGGCATTGGATTTCGGTAAAGAGGGAGCTCCCTCTAACGTATCATAACTCCTCCATAACTTGCGCTTATAAATGGACAATAAAAAAAGAAAACGGATAGTGATCTGCCCCGGGCCACCTACTTAACACCAAAGCAAGCACAGACCTCTCTATAGAGCCTGCCTGATCCTACCGCTATTCCAGAGGAGGTGAGCTACTCCTTCCCGTGGCTGTTGTTGCTCTGCTACTCCGGAGGGCCGGGGCTCCGCTCCGGAGTGCCTAAATACCACAGACAGACGACCCTCACCTGCTACCAGTAACCACCAATCATCCACGCTCCGGAGGGCCGGGGATCCGCTCCGAAGCGCAACGCAGCCGATACCTGCTGTCCCTGAGAAACAATCTATTCCGGTGTATCCAGAGGCCTCCAGGATTCTGGCGGGGTGATCGCAATAGAAGGCTCGCTTACCTTCCACCGCTCCCTGCACAGTGCCGGTCCCGGGAACCCGGTCGAATCAGTTGTCTCTAGTGGATCAGGAGACTTATTTTGGCCGATATCCACCGCTGCCCACTTCAAGAGAAAAGGCGCAAACATCCGCCATTTTGGGCCTTGGGGCCCTCTGTCTTTCCGCAAATTTAGGAGCGATGACAATTCAGAGAGGAGGTAATTTCCACTGACCCTGCATCTGACACCGGCTTGAATCCCTGCCGCAGCATTCTCTCCTACAGACCGGGTAAGACTTTCTCAGTTTCTCTGGCTCCTCTAACACTTACTCCGGACACCGGTGTTTTCCATAAGACCCTGGCTGGCCACTTAGCAAAATTGATAAGTACTTTTCTATGCTGCAGTGTTGGGGGCATTTGAAAAACTATTGTTAGAGCTAGACTGTGTCCCTCTCACAATTTTCACATGTAACACCCTGCTTCATTGCTCTAAGTCCTGCGGAGGACAAATATTATATGGAGCACATTTAAAGAATATTCTACGGGCCTTTTGTCCAATACAGACACATATAGGTGAACCCCCAAGCCACTGAGATTTCTGGATTATTTGCTCATACCCTCTCCCCTTTCTAGGGGTACTATAACAAGGTCTAAACCCATCTTTCCTGAAACTGGGGAAATTCACCTACCTAACACATTGGCGGGCTTGTCAGCCATTGCAGCGCCTACCCACGGCAGGGACTGTTGGGGGGACACTCTCTCGCAAGGTGCACTGGATGCCCAACTACAAGGCCTACAATAAAATTTTGCAAAAAGTTGGCATAATTGTCTCTACTGGGGACTATCTGAAAAGTTACATTATTTAAGTGCTGATCTGGGGCCTCTTCACAGTGCTACTTTATATTAAAGGCTCCAGGTCTAAACCTCTACTCTGCTGTTGGAGTAAGCTTTCACACTCAACCAAGAGTGGACTGTGCTGTCTACCCTGTCATTAGGTAGCTGCAGAGGTCTTGAACCCACAACAAAAGGAGAGACTAACAGAGACAATCCTTTTTGCTAGAGGTGTATGCATAGCTCAATTTAATAACAGTCAATTGTCTTTACTGAAGCTGCTGCGTCAGCGTTATTGTCTTCGAGCACTAGGCACGAAGTGTAGTGTGATGTTTATTTGCTACTTGTTTCTTGTCTAACAACAATTGCTTCCCCTCAACAGCGCTGACAGCCCTAGTCAGGTATTCCACAGGTATTGTTTAAAGAGTTTATATAAATACTGTTGTCAACCTAACATACCCAGTGTGCTCTTAGGGGGCCCATTATAACTGCATCACCACTGTCAGTCTAACCACCTTTATTTTCTGACAGGCTCCCACCACTGTTGCATTGCTTATTACAGTTGCCTTGTTACTGTTTTTTTGAGACCGTGACCCCTCAAGACTCACCCTTTCCGGCCTAGCCTGTCTAGGCTGGTCACTTCCCCTTCCCCTTCCCCTTTTCCCTTCCTTAGAGTCGTATCCCCTATCCCTGAGTCGAGAGGGGGCCCTGGTGGCCAGGAGATAGCTCACCCAGCTATCCTAAGTTTAACCATTTCTCCTTACTGAGATGTACTCTAAAGATATGTAGGTTAATTTTCTATGCCAAGGCCCCAGTCAGCCAGAGAACAGCTGATCATTATAGTGTTGTCACGTGCCCGCAATTTTTACTGAAAACCCATGCAGGTCAACAAAATGCCTCAAACATTCAAAAGGAAACAGAAACCCTTGAATACTCCCAAGCGTACAGTGGTGGATCATTTCAGCAACCCCCACTCCAGATCTCGGGCTGCCTCAGATGAAGAACTTTCAGATGCTAGTAGCTCAGCTGAGACCACCGGTGAGTCTACTTTGACCCAGGCTGTGGGACGGTCACTGCGTGCTGAAAAGGAGGTCAATAACAATATTATGGACTCTATCACAGCACTTCTGGCCTCGCATCATAACTCTCTAACTAAGAAATTTGAAAAGAGCCACGCGGATCTAAAGCGCGACATAGCCACCATAGGTGAGCGCACAGACATAATAGAGCGCAAACAGGAGGATCTTATGATAGACCATTCCAACCTTCTAGGGTACTCTCAATGCTTAGCTGAGCAAATTACGGATCTTGAAGTCAAATTGGCAGACCTAGAAGACCGCACCCGGCGCAACAATATCCGGGTGAAAGGTATCCCTGAGACTGTCTCCCCACAGGATCTAGAAAAATACCTCAGAGAGATGTTTGCTGCGATATTGGGCCCAGAAGAAGGTCAAGAGATGTTGATGGATCGGGCGCACAGAGCGCTGAGACCCAGATCCAGTGAAGGTGATAAGCCTCGGGATGTTATAGTCCGCTTACACTATTACACCTTCAGAGACAAACTCCTACGAGCTCTAGCGGGGGGCAGAACCCTTCCGGGCCAATACTCTGAGGTACAGGTCTACCAAGATCTCTCACCACACACCCTCCAGTTGCGGCGCCATTACCAACCCTATACCAGACTGATGAGAGATAAAGCCATCAAATACCGTTGGGGGTTCCCCGTCAAGTTGCATATCACCAAAGAAGGCCATCAATACACAGTCTCCTCACCACAACAGGCTAGAGAACTCATGCAAAAATGGGACCTTTTACCGCCAGATCCGCCTGACTCTCAGATACCTAAGGATCCAAACAGGGGATTGAGGGCCTCGGCCCCAGAGTGGCGGCCTCTCCCTCAAAGAGTGGGAAACCCTCAGAAGAAACCACCACAGTACGCTGAAAAGCACGCGCCCCCTGGCAGTGCCACTACAGTTCCAGACACAACATGACTTCTCCTCTCTCAACACCCCACGCTAACCATGGGGTAATGAGGCCCCCTGCTCTCCCTTAGGGTACCAGGTGTACCTTTTGGGATTTGCTTCGTTACTGTTTCCTAAAGGACCTAGCATGGATGTTTTCAGTCCCTACTGTTCTGAGGTTCCACCTAAACTACTCCCCCTCCCCTTTTAATATTTGTTCTCTTATCATCACAGAGGGATACATAAGTGTTAATACGTTCTAACATTGTTATTATGGTTATGGAATGTGTGTTTATATTGCATAGAGTCGAGAGACTTGTTTGTAGAATAGATTAGCCACCACAGTTAGCTATAAGGGCGGCTACTCCGCCAGTTTCCTAGATGTAGGGATTCACCTTGACTGTAAAAATCCTTCCTCGGGTAACTATGTTACACCACTTTCAGACAATGTTCTGTTGAAATGTCCCAAAGTCTATACCGTGGGAATAGTTACCATATTACTAATGTTGGTTGCCAGTGAATACTCTTTTTAGTAGAGAGCTGTACTATAAGAATAGTCTATTTAATATTTTTGCTAATACTATTGTCTGTTCCAGTTGATATCTAATAGTTTATGACAATGCTCAATTACTTATGCTATGTTCACCCTAGCTGAGACGTGTTAATGTTTTGTTCATGTTAAGCTGTGTATTTGTCATGTACGACCTACCGCACACCATATGCGAAATGATACACAGGGCCCTGCCTGGAGAACCTTCCTCTTAAGGGCCACCTGACACATGCCACAGAATGACTGACTGGGGCCAGGCTCTACATGCTGGCCTCCCCCCACCTTGATAGTTGTGATCTCTTACATTTTCTGGTAAGAGCACTCATAGCGATAGTGTAGTATACACATCGATATATTTCCTGACAGTTTTTAACAACCCTAAATACTTACTCGAGAGCAGACAGCTTTACCTCTCCCTCCTTTGCTTCCCCCCCTCCTTGCCCCCACAGACAAACTCCGCACTTCCGCTGGGTTTACTCAACTAGTGACATAGAGTCTTCTAACCCAATGGCACCCACAACTATAGCTACTCTTAATGTCCAGGGCTTAAACTCCCCCACTAAACGTAGCCTTCTATCTAATTATCTCAACGTCCACAAATTACATATAGTGTTCCTCCAGGAGACCCATTGGGACTCCAAATCCAAGCCATTTCGCAGCCCAATACACTACCCCATATGCGAAACCGCTTCCTTCTCAGAGAAAAAGAGAGGGGTAGCAATTTTGATTCACAGAGATATCTGTTGCAGTGTGGAATATGTAGATCGTGACCCGGAGGGTAGATATTTGATCTTAATCTGCACACTAAACGGAATCCTTTACACCCTAGTCTCTATCTACGCCCCAAACGCCAAACAGATCCCTTTTTTGAGACAGTTTCTAGAAAGACTGGGAGAAGTTAAGAGGGGACACCTACTGATAGGGGGCGACCTCAATTTGGTCTGGGATCCTGCCTTAAATAAAAAAACTCCAAAAGCTTGCCCCCCTGACCGAAACCTTAACACCCAGTCAAATGCGCTGCGCAAACTTATGTACCAACATGGCCTATATGACATCTGGCGCTGCCTTGCACCGACAGAAAGAGACTACACCCATTTCTCCAAACCCCATAACTCCTACTCCAGGATCGACTACCTCTTGTGCGATTCCTGGACCTTGGATCAATTCTGTGCCCCACGAATTAGACCATGCCCCTGGTCGGACCATGACCTTGTCAGTGCTGGGTGCTCCACCTTGCGCCCCCCGGACTCCAGGCCCTCTTGGAAGCTACCTGACCATCTTTTGACAGAGGGGGAAATCCCTCAGCTAGTGGAGACAATCTCGGATTTCCTGAGACATAATGACACGGGTGACACAACCCAGGGAATCCTGTGGGCTGCACTCAAAGCCTACCTTAGGGGCCATTTTATAAAAAAAAGCGCATTATTAAAAGCTAAAAACAAGGTTTCCCTTGCTAAGCTCTATGCGGAACTGAGACAGGCGGAATTGGCTAACAAGTATTCTCCCACCCCCACTATGGGCGACCAAGTTGACGCTATCAGGGAGGAAATTGCCAAGAGAGAGCAACTACGAGTCCAGGCAACCCTACTTCGACTCAGACAGGTGTATTTTTACAAGGGGAACAAGGCTGACAGGCTGTTGGCCCGTAAGCTCAGAGATCGTGCGGTTCAGGCCAGAATCCCCATGATTTCTACGGCGACAGGCGTAGTCCATTCGCCAAGAAGTATAGGGAAGGCATTTGCCGACTACTATGCTTCCTTATATAATCTTGATAACAACTCCTTGGGAACCAGAGCCTGCAGAATAGCTGCCCAGCAGTTCTTGGCAAAGTTAAACCTTCCCTCCCTAACAGAAGACTCAGCCGAGGATTTAACTGCCCCATTCACTTTGGAGGAAATCAAAACAGCTATATTGACCTTGAAGCCCCACAAGGCTCCAGGTCCGGATGGGTTCACGAGCCTCTTTTATCGTACCCTTACCCACGTGCTGTCCCCTATCCTGCTCCATCTTTTTGATGAGGTTAGAGAAGAGGGAGCTTTCCTCCCCGAATTCTTGGAAGCTAATATCTTGACTATACCCAAGGAGGGGAAGGACCCAACACTCTGCGAGAGCTATCGGCCCATCTCCCTCATTAATGTGGATGTGAAAATCTATGCCAAGGTCCTTGCGACTAGGCTTGGAAAACACTTACCCTCTTTGGTCCATTTGGACCAAGTGGGATTCATACAAGGAAGGCCAGGTACGGATAACACCCGTAGGCTACTGAACATATTTGTGGAAACAGCTGATATGAGACTACCCCTCCTCACCCTGTCCATGGACGCAGAAAAAGCGTTTGACAGGGTGGGGTGGGATTATATGCTTTACACTTTAGAACGTTTTGGGATCCCTGCGACGTTTCGCACAGCTATTGCCGCTCTCTACGCTTCCCCGACGGCTGTTGTTAAGGGAATGGGCTTCTGTTCCCCTAAAATTGCGATCAGGAACGGAACCAGACAGGGGTGCCCCCTGTCCCCGCTCCTCTTCGCGCTGGTGATGGAGCCTCTGGCGGAGGCAATCAGAGAAAGTCCTGAGGTCCAGGGTCTTCGGATACACGACACGCTTCAGAAATTGGCACTCTTCGCCGATGATCTCACTCTCTTCCTCACCAACCCAGTAGAGTCACTTCCCTATCTCTTCGAGATTATTGACGCCTTTAGTAGCATTTCGAACAATAAGGTCAATGTGTCTAAAACAGAGGCCTACATGATTCACATTGAGCAATCAGAGCAGAGACGCCTTAGGCGACTCTACTCGTTTAGGTTGTCAACAGATGGGATCAGACATTTAGGTGTCTTTCTGTCGCATGACAAAAATACGGTATTGCAGGAGAACTACAGTGTTCTTCTACGGGAGATTGAGATGAGACTGAAATCTAGAAAATATGAGGAAATCTCCTGGATGGGCAGAATTTCTGCTCTGAAGATGATGATCCTCCCTAAATTAACCTACCTTATGCGGTGTATCCCCATCTCGGTCCTGGAAAAGACATTACGTGGCTTCCAAACCGCATTCAATGCCTATGTTTGGAACAATAAGCGTCCAAGGGTGGCCGCGGCCACACTTCAGGTTCCTATAGACAGAGGTGGGCTGGGACTACCCAACGTTCAATTATACCACCATGCGGCGATGATTTTGCACGTCTCAGCGTGGGGGCCTGCCCTGCCAGATGGCGGGAGCTGGAGCAGGCTTCACTCCCTGCTTATGTCGACCTCTCAGATCTACTGTGGGTTCCACCACACTTGGCTGCACAGATACCGATCTCCAACCTTCTCATCAAAGAATGTCAATCGGTTTGGTTCCGCCTCAGACACCACCAGTTGATAGCCCCACACCCTTCACCCATCCACCCTCTCATGTCGCTCCTTCAGGGGCTACCAAATATTCGGCTTGCCCCCTGGAAAACCCTAGAAGTCACCTCCTTGAGCGACTTCTACCTGAATGAGAAACTTCTCTTGCCGCAAGACATGTTGTCTAAATTCGCTATTCCCAGATCCCTCGAGTTTGACTTTATGAGACTGAGATCCCTGATGAAGGCTTGGGGATTCCTAGTTGACAAACTTAGGGCTCCTACTATCTGGGAGATGAGATGGAGGGCAAACCTCCAACTGAGCAAACCTCTCACGGTCCATTACCGATCCCTGATGGGTCCTCCCACACTGGTGAAAACCAGGCATATGGCCTCCTGGGAGGCTGAGTTGAGACTCACTTTTACGACACTTGACTGGACTAAGGCGATACAGTTGACTAAATCAGCACTTCATTGTGCTACAATGTATGAACTCTACTTCAAGATCATCTCCAGATGGCACTTAGTGCCGACCAAACTTCGGACCCTGTACCCTGAGCACTCACCCTTATGTTGGAGAGGGTGTGGAGAGATGGGTACCCCGCTCCATGTGTGGTGGTCATGTAGCAAACTCCGAACTCTTTGTTCAAAAACCTGTGAGGTCTGCAAGGTACTAGAACTCCCGACCCCGGACACTCCAGGCCTAGCCCTGTTACATTTGGGAGTTAAAGAACTGCCGAGGCACAAGAGATATCTGTTAGTCTACATACTGACATCAGTCAAGATGTTAATCGCCAGGAATTGGAAGAAACAACAGCCCCCAAGATGGCAGGCAGTTGTTGACTACCTGCAGTACGTTAAATCAATGGAAGACTATGTCTTCCGGACTAGGAAACAGTCGGATGTCTTTCCCCTAATCTGGGTACCTTGGGAGACTTACCTAAAGCCAACTACATGATGTCCCCTGTCTCCTCAGACCTAGCGACCTCCCTGTGACTACGTTATCTGCCCCCCCTAGAGGAAGCGCCCCACTATGTCAGACCTGGGGTGCCCCTCATTGCTCTGCCCCTTCCCCCCCTCCACTCTCTGATACCACTACCTCCCCCCCAATACCTCCCCCCCCTCCCTGTAAAGAGAGGTAGGTGTCTACCCCTTCCAGTATTACTTTCAAGCATACATACTATATATGTTCTATACTTTACCTCCCTTCACTGTCAGGCTCAATGTGTATGGCGTAAATGGCCATACGATGCCTAAAATTCCCATGAAAAAGAAGCAAAATTTTCTCTATGACAAACCAATACATAACTCCTGAAACGTGTGAATACACAGCTGATGAACGATTTCATTATAGACCTGTTCATTGAGTTAGATAACATGATTCTCTTTGTATGTTAATTAACCCTTGACTGTTTGAATGCAATCTGTTATCTATTTTGCTGAGCATAATTGTTTTGTTATGTGGTTTTGTATCTTTTTCACCAATAAAAACTTATTTATTAAAAAAAAAAAAAAAAAAGAAAACGGCACCTTTATACCCCCAATGGCTGGGGCACTCACCACCTCCTATGACCCAGGCCCAACAGAGAAACCGATTTGTCTCCGATAAACCGCACTGTCAGGAAGAAGAGAAGATCAGTGTGACCACACCCGGTCACGTTGTGCGCCCCTGCTGCAGCTAAAAGCGTGCCAAGTCGAACAGGCTGCGCAGCTAATCAAAATGAAAGTAAAACCTGTACGTTCCAACATCTGCCTGAGCCTCATCTCACACAGGTCACAGCATAAACACAATATTTACATTATGTAATTAATCCCCCCTGTTCAATAATCCCCTTATGGAGATATTAACCCTTGATTCCATACAGATAAAAGGAGCCACACTGTGATCCTGTCTTCTTGCGTTAACACAAATGTATAAAATGAAACGATCTTACAGGAATCTATGCCGTTGAACAGAAACACAGTCTCTCAAGTTTGACAGTCTTGTAGCATCGCTCCTGACATGGACTTGAGTGAAAAAGCAGGCAGTGAAACTCGTCAACACTGATTGCTTAAGGAGCTGTTAATACGAGTCTGGATGGGTTCGCAGAAAGACTCTCCCTGCATCTCCAGACTAACATTTGTCAATGCTCTCACTGAGAGGCCGACAAGACTACTTAAAACTCCAGTCCCATTCCGAAGGGTAGATACCCTTCCTAAGGAACTACTCCGAAATCTTGTGACACTTTTCTGCCAACCTTCTTTGACGAAAGGCAAAGAATGACTGGGGGATGAGGGAAGTGGGGGAGGTATTTAAGCCTTAAGCTGGGGTGTCTTTGTCTCCTCCTGGTGGCCAGTTTCAGTATTCCCACAAGTAAGGAATGAAGCCGTGGACTCTCCTCATATTAAGAAGGAAATATATATGTACAGTATATGAATATATCCATATATATTTATGTGTTTATATGTGTATATGCACATATTAACACATAAATATATATGTATATAAGCATATACATATATTTTGCAATAAAAACACAGTCCCATAGACTTCAACGTAAAGGCAGTTCTCAGTGCTGTTTTTTCCAACACCCGAAAGTTGAATTTTGACTAGACTATCTCTTTATCTCCTCACTTAAAAGAGATAGTCTAGGCAAAAATAAAAACTTTTGTGATTCAGATACAGCATGCAATTTTAAGCAACTTTCTATTTTACTCCTATCAATTTTTTCTTCGTTTTCTTGGAATCTTTATTTGAAAAAGCAAGAATGTAATCTTAGGAGCCGGCCTATTTTTAGTTCAGCACCTGAGTAGCTCTTGCTGATTAGTGGCTACATTTTGACATCAATCAGCAAGCGCTACCCAGGTGCTGAACCAAAAATGGGCCAGCTCCTATGCTTACATTCTTGCTTTTTCAAATAAAGATAACAAGAGAATGAAGAAAATTATAATAAGAGTAAATTAGAAAGTTGTTTATAATTGCCTGATCTAACTGAATCATGAAAGTTTAATTTTGACTAGACTATTCCTTTAACTCCTTATAACTGCTTTGTGCAGTTATTTGAAAAAAATAAATAAAGATGCAACTATTTTTTTATTTTATAATAAGAACTATACACTATATTTTGGAGGCAATTGGGGGGACATTTTTTATTAACCAGAGGTCTAAACTCTGGATAACTGTGGTTAGCGCAAAGTGCTATCGTGAACTCGCTGGAGCATTAACCAGAAACTTGTAATGGCTGGTTATTTAACCTGCGCCCGTTAACAAGCAACTTTGCCAAGTTAAAATAGCGCTCCACTCGTAATCTAGCCCAAAGTTTTTCAAAGGGATTGTGATCAACCCCAATATCATTAATATTTAAGCTCCACTTGTAATCTCATACACTATGTTTATAACAGACAAAAGTCTCCAGAATTCCTTAAGAATTCCTTCATTAACAAAATTGACTCCATCAGACATGAAATCAGCTCTCAACACAATTCCATTCTCTCCCCCCCTCAAATACTCCCACTCACCCACAACCCTCATAACCTGAAACTTAGTTCATTCTCCCCTGTTACTGAGGACGAAGTTTCAGCACTTATACTACGCTCTCACCTCACTACCTGTCCCCTTGACCCTATCCCCTCACAGCTGCTCCCCTCTCTCTCTGCTACCCTTACCCCTATACTAACACACACTTTCAACCTCTCCCTCAGCACTGGTACATTTCCCTCATCAATGAAACATGCGCTGGTCACACCTATCCTCAAAAAACCTTCCCTTGATCCTACCTCCCCATCCAACTACCGCCCAATTTCCCTCCTCCCTCTTGCTTCTAAGCTTCTCGAAAAACTAGTATATGCACGCCTATCCCATTTCCTTACGTTAAACTCCCTTCTTGACCCGCTGCAATCTGGATTTCGTCCCTATCACTCCACAGAGACAGCTATTGTTAAGGTCACCAACGACCTACTTACAGCTAAATCAAAAGGCCACTTCTCTCTGCTTATCCTCCTTGATCTGTCCGCAGCCTTTGACACTGTCGACCACCCTCTTCTGCTCCAAACCCTCCAATCCTTCGGCATCTGTGACACAGCCCTTTTGTGGCTCTCTTCCTATCTGTCAAACCGTACCTTCAGTGTAGCCTTCTCTGGGGCCTCCTCCGCCCCGTCACCACTTTCTGTCGGAGTACCGCAAGGCTCTGTCCTCGGTCCCCTTCTCTTCTCAATCTATACATCATCACTAGGCTCCCTAATTAAGTCCCACGGTTTCCAATATCATTTGTATGCCGATGACACCCAAATCTACTTCTCTGCACCAGAACTATCTCCTTCCTTGCTAACCCGTGTCACTAACTGTCTTTCTCACATCTCTTCCTGGATGTCCTCTCACTACCTCAAGCTAAATCTCTCCAAAACTGAGCTCCTCATTTTCCCCCCTTCTTCCAAAATCTCCACCCCCAATATCTCTATAACTGTCGACAACTCCATCATTACCCCTACCCTGCACGCCCGATGTCTCGGGGTCACATTCGACTCAGATCTTTCCTTCACTCCTCACATTCAGTCATTGGCTAAAGCCTGCCGCTTCCACCTTAAAAACATCTCTAAAATTAGACACTTCCTTACACAAGGCACAACTAAGATTTTAATCCACTCTCTCATTCTTTCCCGCCTTGATTACTGCAACTCTGTCCTCTCTGGTCTCCCCACCTGCCGCCTAGCTCCTTTACAATCCATAATGAATGCCTCTGCCAGACTCATCTTACTTACACGTTGCTCTTCATCTGCTGCGTCTCTCTGCCAATCCCTTCACTGGCTTCCTCTTGCCTCTAGGATCAAACACAAAACTCTCACTCTGACATACAAAGCCCTCAACTGCACTGCTCCCCCCTACATCTCAGACCTTGTCTCCAGATACTCTTCCTCCCGTCCCCTTCGCTCTGCTCATGACCTCCTACTCTCCTCCTCTCTTGTCACCTCATCACACTCCCGTTTACAGGACTTCTCCAGACTGGCTCCCATCTTATGGAACTCTCTGCCTCGCTCCACAAGACTCTCTTCTAGTTTTAAAAGCTTCAAGTGCTCCCTAAAGACTCTACTGTTCAGGGACGCATACAACCTACGCTAACCTTTCCTAATACCAGTTCCTCTCCTCCACTGCAATCCCCTGAACCCTGTTAGCATGTAAGCCTAATAGACCAGCTGTTTGTAGATCACCTTCTTAAGAGCTGACTACAACATTGCAACTATTGGCAGGGCCCTCTACCCTATAATTGTTTTGTTGTACTCCCCCTTTGTTTATAGCGCTGCGGAATCTGTTGGCGCTCTACAAATAACCGATAATAATAAAATAATAATAATTAAGATCAAGTCTATGATGAATTTACTTTAATAAAGAAGGTAGAAAATGAGTTTATACATCTTTAAAGTAAAGTGAAATGTTATCACCAAGGAACCATGGATGACCTTTTCTATGTAATATACAGTAACACTTGTCGTTAGCTGAGATGCTAGATATACTGCAATATCATGTAAAATATGTCAAACAACACACAAACAGCTGTATAGTAAAGGGTACATTCATTTTCAGATTACAGCAGATTGTTTGCCAATTACAGTAGGTTTTAATGAAACAGCATAAAACTTCCTAATACTCTTTATGGGGCAATGAATTTGTGATGTACGAAATACTTATTATTTAAGTATAATAAAGCTAATAAAACTGGAATTTTATGAAAATACACAAACAGGTAAAAGGAATATGAGCAACATGGCTTGAATAGGATCATGTTTTATATGTTGGCCCAAAAGCAGTACTTACAATGTTATGAGCTGACGCGGAGGTTGAGATAGCTGGTAATTGCCAATCCTGCACAATAAAGGAAAATAAACACATGAAAAGGATGAGGATAAATACAATATGTAATACAAATTTCATTTGTGCATTTTACTGAGAGATTTTTAAGTACTTTTATTAAAATATTCAATACAAAATATTTGAGTTAACAAAAATAATAATCAATGTAAAATTGCAATACCACACTATATAAAACATATTGCTAATTGCCCTTTTATCAACAGCTTGTATGTTATAGCACTAACAAATAACCTTGAGTAAGAAAACCTTGTATTAATCAACTGACTTGTATTGACCCAAACAAGACAATGACATTGGCTTTTAAACTTCTGCAATAGCTATTTAGCTCTGTAGTTTAGAGCAGAACTGAATTAATGCCGATTCCAAAACCCTCTCACTGTGGGCTACATTACGATTGGATCACTATCGCTCCTACATTATCTTCACTAGAAGTAAGCTTTTTGGGTGCACCAGGTACCGTGCGTATTACAAGTTTGAAGTATAAGGTTTTTGCACAAGTGCTAACTCGACGCACACAAAAAGCTGAACTTTCAATGTCACAACCTTGTTAACATCTTCCCCCTTGTGAACAAACTCGATTGCGTTTTCTCAAGTGCGCTAACCCGACATGAAATGTTAATATTTTGCATTCCAATGTTCTTCACATAGCAGAATATGTTCTATTTATTCTTAAATACATAATTTATATAATATATATGTTGATATATATAGATATATTTAGGAATATCTATTTAGGAATTTATAGAACAGTTTCTAAAATGTGCAGAACATCGGAATCTAAAATATTTACAGTACTTATACAGTTAAACACTTTTTTAAATATGAATATTGCATAAATATGATTCTTCATGTTTTCATCTAGTTGACTGCAAAGGGCTCCAATGCACTATATATATATGCCTATATATGTATACATATGTATTTATGTGTCTGTAAATACATATAAACACATATACATGCATAAATACATATGAACACACATATACATGCACAAATATATATACATTGATATACATATTTAGACATATATATGTATGTATCTCTTTGTTAAAGCCCTTTGCAGCCTTTTTTTTCTCTATAACACCTGAGACCTCATATCTTTGAGCCCTTATAACTTTTTATGCAATTAATTCTTAAAAAACAAAATTATCAGATAGTGTTATGAGTGCAAACGTACTTTAAATATCTAATCTTGATGTGTTTTGTGCAACTTTTTTAACTTGCGTAACAGTTAAAGGGCCATGAAACCCACATTTTTTCTTTCATGATTTAGAAAGAGAATGTAATTTTAAACATCTTTCTAATTTACTTATATTATCTCATTTGTTTTATTCTCTTGATATTCTTTGCTTAAAAGCATATCTAGATATGCTCAGTAGCTGCTGATTGGTTCCTGCATATAGAAGCCTTGTGTGATTGGCTCACCATGTGCATTGCTTTTTCTTCAACTAAGGATATCTAAAAAATGAAGCAAAATAAATAATAGAAGTAAATTTTAATGTTGTTTAAATTTCTATTCTCTATCTGAATCATTAAAGAAAGATTTTGGGTTTAGTGGCCCTTTAACTAGCGTTCTGTAGTTGCGTTATCCCAACGCACGTTAAATTCAATTGTGCTCAAGCTAATTAATTTACGTTCCACTTGTAATATACACGCTACCTCTGACATGCGCAAACAGCAGCCACACATAATCTAGCCCTTTATATTGTATATAATTCACACATTCACATACTCAAAATATCTACTCATGTAGTAAAGTACATAGTTTTTTAAATTGCTTGTATAAAATGTTGATAGCAACAATTGTTTAGTATAGAAAGCATTATGGGCTAGATATCCAGTAGAGCGATGAGGGGTATATTGTGAAGGTTTGCGCTCATCGGGCTTACCACTTGTATTACGAGTTGAAAGTAAACACGATCGCCTGAACACAATCACGATTTACACTAGAATCATTTCTGTGACTTCAGAGCTCTAACTGTTTTGCGAAACATAAGTGTCACAAAACACATCAAAAAATCATTACAATGTATAGTTAAACTCATAACAACACTAATAAAAATTATTAAAAAAATATTGCACAGAAAACTTATAAAGAATCAAAGATATGAGATCTCGGGTGTTAGAAAAAAAGTCAGACAAAGGGCTTTAAAGGGATAGTCAAGTCCAAAAAAAACTTTAATGATTTAAATAGGGCATGTAATTTTAAACAACTTCCCAATTTACTTTTAGCACCAGTTTTGCTTTGTTCTCTTAGTATTCTTAGGCGAAAGCTAAACTAAGGAGGTTCATATGCTAATTTCTTAGACCTTGAAGACTGCCTCTAACCTTAAGGCATTATGACCACTAGAGGTCATTAGTGCACGTGTTTCACAAAGATAACATTGAGCTCATGCACAAGAAGTGACCAAGGATTGAGCACTGATTGGCTAAAATGCAAGTCTGTCAAACTAACTGAAATAAGGGGGCAGTCAGCAGAAGCTTAGATACAAGGTAATTACAGAGGTAAAACGTGTATTATTATAACTATGTTGGTTTTGTAAAACTGGGGAATGGGAAATAATGGGATTATCTTTATTTATAAACAACAAAAATTCTGGTGTTGAGTGTCCCTTTAACATTGAGATAGAGACATATACATGTCTAAAGATGGATATGTGTGTGTGTGTGTATATATATATATATATATATATGTCTATATATGTCTATATATGTGTACATGTGTATTTATATGTGTATATATGTATTTACAGACACACATAGACACATAAATACATATGTACACACATATAGACATATTTATAAGTGCATTGGAGCTCTTTGCCATTAAGTAGATGAAAACATCTAAAAGTATATTTATGCAATATTCATAAAGATTTGAACTATGTATTTACTGTCTGTAAATATTTCGCATTCCAATGTTCTGCACATAGCAGAATATGTTCTAAGTATTTATAAATAGATATTCTTATATATAGACTCCTTGAGAAAGGGCGGAGTCCCGAAACGTGCGTCTGAGTTATGTTGTCATCACATGTGGACGAATACTAACTCATGCTGAGGATAGCACGCTACTACAAACAAGCGGAAGTGTACCCGATCGTAACTTTTGACTATTGACAGTGAGGAGCTGTCATGTCACTGAAGGAACGTCAAATCGCAAGTATTAACCTGTATACACGAAATGATATCACAGGGCGGTATAGAGTGACAATGATAGTGAGGAAATGATGTTACCAAGACGGAAAAACAACCACAAGTATTAACCTGTGTTTTGACGAAACTGTGCAAGGGCAGTGTGGAATGGTATTGTGCTTTCAAGTGTGACAACTGTTTGATGTTACAAGTGTGTGAAAAATAAAAAGAGTGTTAACCGCTTTATGAGTGCTATTCCTACAGAGTTTTTCCATGAGGAAATTGTTGAATCTCAGTGTGTTGTGGCATGAACTATCTGTAGAAAAAGTGTGTTCCCACAGAAGTTTCCATAGAAATATGAGAAGTGGATTTTTATAATAAGAACACCGTTCAAGTTCAAAGAGAACAATCAAATTTATGACAACTGATTTGGAGTCGTTATCTCTTTTAAAGAGGACATTCTAATCTGTGATCATTCGTGCGCCTTTTTTTTGCACAGAGACATTTTCCCTTAATATTTTTTTGTGATGACTTGGTTTTCCTTTGGGACGCCTTGGGTATTTTTTTTAGCTTATGCTTGTGGATGTGTATGTGGTTGGATGGTCTGAGTGAATACGTGGGGCCCCTCAATATTATACGTGAAGCTAATAGGTTTCTAGCATTTGTTTAATAAATGTGTTTTTAAATATACATTTTTTTGAGTGCTAGCTATATTTATTTGTACATAGAATATGTTTTTATATGTATTTATAAGTAGATATTCATATATATATATATATATATATATATACACACACCTATATATAAGCATGTATATATATATATATATATAACACACAGAGAAAGGCCAGCACTCGCTCAAAAGCTCTCAGCTAAGATTAAAAGCAAAACTGGTAGAGTTAGTTACCGTATCTGGCCAAATGGGACAAGCCCAGGTACCACGTCTTCAGCAAAGCCGGATCGGCAGTCCCCCGCCCGCCTCTCCTCTGTACTTACGTCACCAATGACGAATCCGGCTTCCTCCAATCATGGCTTCGCCCCCAGAGTGTCCATCTCATGAGTCCACTCCGTGATTGGAGGAAGCCGGTTTCGTCATTGCTGTTTAAGTATAGCATGAGAAGCGGCAGGGGATCGCCGATCCGGCTTTGCTGAATAAAAAGGTAAGTATTTGTAAAAATACACTGCAATGTAAACTTTCATGAATGAAAGTGCCCCTGTTTTTAATAGTATTTTTAAAACCCGGGCACTAATTTCATTAAGATAAATTCTCTTAAACCAGTGTTGCAAATTTCATTGTTTCTTCTTTCATTTTGGGAACTTCTGTATTTCTTATTCTATTATTTTTGCATTATTTTTATATTTTTTTCCATTTCTTGATTAATATTTCTTTAATTTCCTTTTTCATATTTTAATATATTTTCCTTGTTTTTTTCCTTTTGACGCTTGTTTTCTGCCACATACTGTATATCTCCTTGTTTCCTTTATCACCCCTTTTTCATAATTTCTCGCTTTCTCCCATCTCTCTTTACCTCTGGTTTCCTTTACCAGTGTAATTGTTTGTCCTTGGACTGCCCCTACCTAGAGACCCCCATCTTGGTCTTCCACTTCACCTTCCCATTATTGCACATGCTTGACCAAGGCCATTTTAGGTATGTTTTTTCCCTTACAAAGTCTTCAAGCCTTTGGACTCTCCTCCTAACAGCCCACCTGGCGTCTTCTTTCTCTCCTGCCTACATTCCTACATATTGTTTTCTGGTTGACACATTATTGTTCATAGTTTCTCTACATTTTGTACATTTTCATCCTTTTACTCCCTCCAGTGGTTAAATACAGGCACTACATTAGGTTTGATTCAAATATTTTAAGAGAAATATTTAGTGTGTATATATATATATATATATATATATCCTCCAAAAAGCAGGCACTCACTGGACTTTATTAAAAAATATAATTTTATTAGCTCATATTAAAAGACAAACGTTTCGGCACTGCTATGTGCCTTTGTCAATGTCACAAAAATCGACAAAGAGTGCAACTAAGCACCCGAAATCAAGTAACATACATTTAAAAAACTTACCCCTTAAATACATCAAGCACCCCTTAGCCGTGCCGCCATCCATTAGCACGCTCGTTCAAACAGCCAGCTCTGACGTCACGCTGACACGCTAGACGTGCCTAGCGTGATGACGCATAGCACGACGTTGTCATAGCAACGTCAGAAACAATGCACCGGCGTGTCAACCATGTGTCAGGGATATCCGGAGCAAGCATGCGCACACTCAGAGACCAGTGTCTCATAGGGCGCAACAGTTGCTAATAGCAACAATAGTTTAAAAAAGGATAATCCAGCAATCCTCAAGAGGTGCGCTGCTATATATTAGTTCCGTTCCGGTGGACTTGGTGCAGAGGCTGCGCTCCCCAAATGAACTCCCGACGGAATCCTAGATGAACAGAAAAATAGAAAGAGAGGCGCCAGACCCATAAAACAGTATCGTTTAGGTAGGAGAGAATCTAGACAGGTAAAAATCCCCCCTCTGAGTGAATACTCACAATCGTGGCGGCACTTTCAGCGTGCCTTACACCGCAAGTCGGGACCGTTGAGAGTCGCCCGACAGACACCCCCAGGCAGATGACGTCACCGTCAATGCTCCAATATGCTGTAGGCAGTATTGGTCTATGGGATCTCCTTGAACTCAGCTGGAACTGGCGGCATTCAATATTACCATAGGAGTGTACCAACGAAAACCTTAATAGCGGTCAGTGGACAGGTATTCCAAAACACAGGAGCACGTAAGGTGAAAGTAAAAACTTGGTTTATTGTTGATAAAAACAAACAGCAACGCGTTTCTCAGCCACAGTGCCGTTTCATCAGGCTGTCAGACAGACTGAAGGTTTCATTAGCTCCTGCTCGTATCAAGCCATATAAATATTTGCGTAGGTGGGTGCCATATTTTACCCCATGGCTGTGCCAGCCACCTGCAAATAGTAACAATCCTCAAACTTGAAATAGTTCTTTTCAAGACAAATGGACAACAGCTCACAAATAAATTCGATAGGTGGACCATTATAATAGACATTATTAGTCACCATGGACCTGACAGCCTCCACTCCACCAACATGGGGAATAACAATGTAAAGGCTGTCCACGTCCATGGTGACCAAAATGTCATCCTGTCGCAAATCAATGCAATCACCAAGTATCCTCAGCAGACTGGGCGAATCCTGAAGGTAAGCCTAGTATTTTTGACAACATCCTGTAAATGGAAATCAATGTAGATGGCCAGGTAAGTAAGAACCGAACCCCGGGCAGATACAATAGGTCTGCCCGGGGGGTTCACTAATTTTTTATGAACCTTCGGCAGGAGATATAATACAGGAACTATGGGATATTCAGTTATCAAAAATGATAATTCCTTCTCACTGATAAAACCTGCCTCTAGGCTACATTGTAGAAAAGTATCAATCGCTTTTTTGTAGATATGTGTGGGATTACCCCTTAGTTTAGTGTATGTATTTGAGTCGGCCAATTGCCTCAAAGCTTCTTGACGGTAATCAGCATAATCAAGCACAACAATAGATCCGCCCTTATCCGCAGGGCGGATAATGACAGATCTATCGCTACTGAGATCAGCAAGTGCTTTTCTCTCTGCTACACTGAGATTAGGGTAAGACTTTGTCTGTGAAGCATCACAAATATCCTGAGTGAGTAATCTGGTGTAACTCCTAATAGAGGGGTTTGTGTTAGGTGGCTCAAAAGATGACTTTTTCTTAAAAGGTTCAGGTGTATAAACCTGTTCTCTGAAATGATTCCTCAATTTTAGCTGTCGCTGGAATCTGTGAATATCCTCTAGTCGCTCAAATGTATCCACAGTAGGGGTTGGGATAAATGATAGACCATGATTAAGCAAGGATATTTCAGCTTCACTCAATGGTCTGCTACTGAGGTTAAACACTATATCTACCTCTTTTTCAATTGTTTTTGGCTTTGATTTGTGCCCTCCCCTACGGGTCTTGCCTCTTTTTGACCTTTTTTGGCCATATGCTGAATCAGGGGTTTCATAGTGGACCTTGTAGTCACGCCTAAAAAAGGTTGTGACTGTTGAGAAGTATTGGCAGACACTTCAACCTCATTAGTTGTTTCAGTGCCTGAAGAATCTCCCCCACTGCTGTCAACTATACTAAGAGTATTTTTGCATCTTAGATTTCTGCGACGCCTATAGGGAACCTCTTCCTTGCCATATAGCCACCTATACACCCGTCTCTCTCTATAGTCGTTCTCTACACTATTTAATTTTTTGATTTACTACACCCGCTACATCGATGATGTTTTCCTCATTAGGAGAGGTGGTGAGTTGTTATTGCGTGAGTGGGAGTCACATTTGAACCTCTTGGCTAGTCCTATTCGGTTCAAGCTTGAGTTCAGTTTTCAAAAGGTAAACTTTTTGGATTTGAGTGTGTTCAAGGTCAATGATTCTGGCGGTTGGCGATTTGGTACAACTTTGTACACTAAACCCACAGACCACAACTCGCTACTACACGCCAGTAGCTTTCACCCTAAACACCAGAAAAAGGGTATATTCACCTCCCAACTTACTCCCAATGTTACCTTTTCGAAGGATGACTGCTCCTAGATTGGTTTATCGTAGAGCCAGAAATTTGAGGGATATCCTTGTGAAATCTGACCCAGTTGACCACTATAAAAAGGAGACTTGGTTGAAGTCGTCAAAGAAGGGCTGCTTCCCTTGTGGAAGCTGCACTACATGCAACAGCATGCTCAAAGGAGATTCTTTTCAACATCCTCACAGGAACCAGCGGTATAAGATCAATTACCGCCTCAGTTGCACCAGCACCTTTGTGATCTATATGTTCATATGTCCATGCTCCAATGTATATATAGGTAAAACGACCACCTCCTTCCGCGACAGGATGGCCAATCATCGCTACGCCATCCGTGAGGCTTTGAAGAGTGGTGAATCTGATCAGCCAGTGGCATGCCACTGTGTACACTTTAAACATCCAGTGTCCAGTATCAGATCCATGTTAATTGATCACATACCACCTAGCTTGAGGGGTGGTGACAGAGCTAAGAAGCTACTCCAATGTGAAAGCCGGTGGATATACAGGCTGGAGACAATGGCTCCACGTGGCTTAAATACTACACTGGATTTCAGCCCCTTCTATTAATGATCTTGTGATCTTTTGGCTATATAACACAAAGGATCTTAGGGTGTCCGCTTTCATGATGTTGATTTACCATACTCCTAAGGGCTTGAGGCATAACTAAGTTGTAATGTATGATATAGTTTATTTTTTCTTAACAACATACGTTATTGTGCATTTCTTCATATTATAGTCTGCAGCACTGAGCCATCACTGTTTAAACCCTGCCGATATAGATGTCCTGCATATATTGCATATTTTGTGTGTTTCACTATGTAGCTATGGTGTATTACAGATTATCAGTGTTTCTAATTGGCTTGGGTTGATGGCTTTATATAGGTGTACTTTACATCATTAACAGTGATTGAGCTTTTGTTGCAGTGATATTTAAGTAGCCCCCATCCATCCATGTGTTAGTAACATTCGGAGTGATTATTTTGCGGCAATGTTGTTATTTACTATTGTTGCCATTAGCAACTGTTGCGCCCTATGAGACACTGGTCTCTGAGCATGCTATGCATCATCACGCTAGGCACGTCTAGCGTGTCAGCGTGACATCAGAGCTGGCTGTTTGAACGAGCGTGCTAATGGATGGCAGCACAGCTAAGGGGTGCTTGATGTATTTAAGGGGTAAGTTTTTTAAATGTATGTTACTTGATTTCGGGTGCTTAGTTGCACTCTTTGCCGATTTTTGTGACATTGGCAAAGGCACATAGCAGTGCCGAAACGTTTGTCTTTTAATATGAGCTAATAAAATTATATTTTTTAATAAAGTCCAGTGAGTGCCTGCTTTTTGGAGGATATGGACATTTGCTAGCAGTGCACCTTGGCATACCTGAGTGGTAAGATTGTGCAATCCTATCTATTACTGTGGTATATATATATATATATATATATATATATATATATATATATATACACACACACACACACACACACACACACACACACAGGGCTCAAAATTTCAAGTCTTAAGATACTAGCCAGGACAAAATGTTAATTGCCACTTCTAATCCCACCCACACCAGACCCACTACTTTACCCCCTCTTTGCATATGGTTAGGCATTGTGAAGCATTTTGTAATATTGTTTTTATTTTATACCATAACAAATTAAATAATGCTACATATAGTAATAAATTAACAAAAATAAGTTCATAACAGCTAGAAACACCAACTAGAGGTTCTGGGGAAGACTACAGCTGGATAGAAAAAGGAAGTTGTTGAACTGATGGAATGTGTGACAGTCATGGAAGGTCTTAGCAGACATGGAGATTTTAACTATCTTTCTCGACTCCCTCCTCTCTTAAATCTCTTTTTTACACTCTCCCTCCTTTCTCAGGCCATATTTTCTCTTTATACTCTTTCCCCTCTCTCATATCTCCATTTGTATTTCTCCATTCTCTCTAAACTCTACCTTCTTCTCCATTTTCACTTTTTCTTTCCAATTTCTCTCTCTGCCCTGTTTACCCTCTGTTAAGTAACAGTCTAAGCACTAATGGGGTCCCTGCAGTCCTAGAGGAATAACATATCCTTGTACTTTCATAGATATATAATATCCCTTTAAATAATAGTTTTAGCCCCAAATGTGTGTTTGTCAGTGCTGCAATAGGAATGTACATTCTGCAAATACAATGTGCTAACTTTGCTACTTACAACATGCCACCAGACTTCAGACTCAACATTCACTAACTTTCACACGTTAAATTTCCACTCGCCAATGGCTAGTAGGCTATTGGAAATTTTGAGCCCTGTGTATATATATATATATATATATATATATATATATATATACACACACACACACACACTGTGTGTAGGTATATATATTTCTTTCATGTAAGTGGCAAGAGTCCATGAGCTAGTGACGTATGGGATATACATTCCTACCAGAAGGGGGCACATTTTCCCAAACTTCAAATGCCTATAAATACACCTCCCACCTCACTCATACCTCAGTTTTACAAACTGTGCCTCCTTAGGAGGTGGTGAATCATGATGTGCTTGATTTCTTCTGTAAAAGGCGCTTCTAAGCATATTGAAGCCCAGTTCCTCTCTAAGTACAGTGTTTGTCTGAGGGATGTGAAGGGAGTATTGCCTGATGATACCATATTTTCACCTATGGGAAATCTATTCTAGGGCTCTCTGTAAATTCGGTTGCGGGGATTCATCTGCTGCCTCCCTTTACAGATCAACATTATACTCCTCTACCATTACCTCTGCTGATATGTTTCAGTACTGGTTTGGCTGTCTGCTATATGTGGATGGGTGTCTTACACAGTAAGTATATACTTTTGTTATATAAGACACTCTCAGCTATGGATTGGGCACTTTTTAAGTAAAGTTGTTATATATTGTTTGTATACATGCCTTGAGTCAATAATTCAGTGCTCTTTTTTAGCGACTTTATTTGTGGCTAAATATTTGTCAAGGTTGGTAGAATCTGTGAAACATACAGGTTTTTTTTTTGGAGCAAGTAATTTATTTATAAATTAGGATGCTAAGTATTATGCTAGTCTCATGGAATGTTGATAATCACATTTTATGCAGTTATAATAGAAGTATCCATTAGGCTTTATTTTGGTACATTTTGTTTCTTTGTATATACAATCAAAATTCTAACCTGCTTTTTAAAGTGATAGGTGTATTAGAAATCCTCTTCAGCTTTGCATGTCGTGCATGTGGTGATGCTATTTAAGTCATAGGGTGACGTGTGCCATTTTTTTGGCGCCAAAAAAATTTCTGCCAAAATTATCATTATAAGCTCCATCCCCAGCTCATTCAGTGTTCTCAGAAAACACTTAGAGAGCTTTCATGCAGCATTTTATGAATCGTATATTCGGTTTCAAACAGACAATGTCACAACATGTCAATCATCAAGGGGGGATTTACAGTCCCCTAGCAATAAAAGAAGTATCTCTAATACTTTCTTGGGCGGAATCCAATTCTTGTCTAATCACTGTGATTCATATACCAGGTGTAGACAATTCGGAAGCGGATTATCTCAGCCGTCAGATTCTCCATCCGGGGAGTGGTCTCTCAATCCAGATGTGTTCTATCAGATTGTGCAGATGTCGGGTCCTCCAGATATAGATCTGATGGCCTCTCGTCTAAACAAGAAACTTCCCAGATACCTCTCCAGGTCCAGGGATCCTCAGTCGGAATTGATGAAAGCTCTAGCAGGTCCATAGTTTTACCAACCTGCTTACATTTTTTCACCTGGGAGTGATCTCAAAGATCATAATGGAACAATCTTATGTGTTTCTGATAACACCAGCATGGCCTCATAGGTTCTGGTATGCAGACCTTGTCCAAATGTCCAGTTGCCGGCCTTGGTCACTTCCTATAAGACCAGACCTTCTGTCTCAAGGCCCAGTTTTCCATCAGGATCTCAAATCTCTAAATTTAAAGGCATGGAAATTGAACGCTTAGTTCTTAGTCATAGACGTTTCTCTGACTCAGTAAATAGCACTATGATACAGGCTTGTAAGTCTGTTTCAAGGAAGATTTATCATAGGGTTTGGAAAACCTATATTTCATGGTGTTCCACTCATGATTATTCTTGGCATTCATTTAGAATTTCAAGGATTTTACAGTTTCTTCAGGATGGTTTGGATAAAGGTTTGTCTGCAAATACTTTGAAAGGACAAATCTCTGCTCTCTGTCTTATTTCATAGAAAGATTGCTAAGCTTCCTGATATTCACTGTTTTGTTCAGGCTTTGATTCATATCAAGCCTGTTATTTAATCAATTTCTCCTCCTTGGAGTCTCAATTTGGTTTTAAAGATTTTGCAGACTCCTCCTTTTGAGCCTATGCATTATTTCAATTTAAAATTACTTTCTTGGAAAGTTTTATTTCTTTTGGCTATCTATTCTGCTAGAAGAGTCTCTGAATTGTCTGCTCTCTCTTGTGAGTCTCCTTATCTGATTTTCCATCAAGATAAAGCTGTTTTGCAGACTTTGTTTAAATTGTTGCCTTAGGTTGTGAATTCTAACAACATAAATAGGGAAATTATTGTTCCTTCCTTGTGTCCTAATCCTAAGAATTTTCTTGAAAGGTCTTTACATTCTTTGGATGTGGTAAGAGCTTTGAAATATTATGTTGAGGCTACTAAAGATTTCAGAAAGACTTCTAGTCTATTTGATATTTTTTCTAGTTCCAGAAAAGGTCAGAAAGTCTAATGCCATTTCCTTGGCATCTTGGTTGAAGCTTTTGATTCACAAAGCCTTTTTGGAGGCGGGGCAGTCTCTGCCTCAGCGTATTACAGCTCATTCTACTAGATCAGTCGCCACATCTTAGGTTTTCAAGAATGAAGCTTCAGTTGATCTGATTTGCAAAGCAGCAACTTGGTCTTCTTTGCATACATTTATTAAATTTTACCATTTTGATGTATTTGCTTCTTGGGAAGAAGCCTTTGGTAGAAAGGTTCTTCAGGCAGCTGTCTCAGTTTGATTCTAGTGCCTATGATGTGAGTTTTTTTAAAAAAAATTAAGAAAAATGTAGCTGTTTTTATTTTATCCCTCCCTCTCTAGTGACTCGTGGACTTCCACATCTTGGGTATTATATCCAATACGTCACTAGCTCATGGACTCTTGCCACTTACATGAAAGAAAACATAATTTATGTAAGAACTTACCTGATAAATTAATTTCTTTCATAGTAGCAAGAGTCCATGAGACCCACCCAATTTTTTGGGGTTATGATTTTTATATATATATATATATATATATATATATATATATATATATATATATATATATATATATATATATATATATATACAGGGAGTGCAGAATTATTAGGCAAATGAGTATTTTGACCACATCATCCTCTTATGTTGTCTTACTCCAAGCTGTATAGGCTGGAAAGCCTACTACCACTTAAGCATATTAGGTGATGTGCATCTCTGTAATGAGAAGGGGTGTGGTCTAATGACATCAACACCCTATATCAGGTGTGCATAATTATTAGGCAACTTCCTTTCCTTTGGCAAAATGGGTCAAAAGAAGGACTTGACAGGCTCAGAAAAGTAAAAAATAGTGAGATATCTTGCAGAGGGATGCAGCACTCTTAAAATTGCAAAGCTTCTGAAGCGTGATCATCGAACAATCAAGCGTTTCATTCAAAATAGTCAACAGGGTCGCAAGAAGCGTGTGGAAAAACCAAGGCGCAAAATAACTGCCCATGAACTGAGAAAAGTCAAGCGTGCAGCTGCCAAGATGCCACTTGCCACCAGTTTGGCCATATTTCAGAGCTGCAACATCACTGGAGTGCCCAAAAGCACAAGGTGTGCAATACTCAGAGACATGGCCAAGGTAAGAAAGGCTGAAAGACGACCACCACTGAACAAGACACACAAGCTGAAACGTCAAGACTGGGCCAAGAAATATCTCAAGACTGATTTTTCTAAGGTTTTATGGACTGATGAAATGAGAGCGAGTCTTGATGGGCCAGATGGATGGGCCCGTGGCTGGATTGGTAAAGGGCAGAGAGCTCCAGTCCGACTCAGACGCCAGCAAGGTGGAGGTGGAGTACTGGTTTGGGCTGGTATCATCAAAGATGAGCTTGTGGGGCCTTTTCGGGTTGAGGATGGAGTCAAGCTCAACTCCCAGTCCTACTGCCAGTTTCTGGAAGACACCTTCTTCAAGCAGTGGTACAGGAAGAAGTCTGCATCCTTCAAGAAAAACATGATTTTCATGCAGGACAATGCTCCATCACACGCGTCCAAGTACTCCACAGCGTGGCTGGCAAGAAAGGGTATAAAAGAAGAAAATCTAATGACATGGCCTCCTTGTTCACCTGATCTGAACCCCATTGAGAACCTGTGGTCCATCATCAAATGTGAGATTTACAAGGAGGGAAAACAGTACACCTCTCTGAACAGTGTCTGGGAGGCTGTGGTTGCTGCTGCACGCAATGTTGATGGTGAACAGATCAAAACACTGACAGAATCCATGGATGGCAGGCTTTTGAGTGTCCTCGCAAAGAAAGGTGGCTATATTGGTCACTGATTTGTTTTTGTTTTGTTTTTGAATGTCAGAAATGTATATTTGTGAATGTTGAGATGTTATATTGGTTTCACTGGTAAAAATAAATAATTGAAATCTGTATATATTTGTTTTTGTTAAGTTGCCTAATAATTATGCACAGTAATAGTCACCTGCACACACAGATATCCCCCTAAAATAGCTATAACTAAAAACAAACTAAAAACTACTTCCAAAACTATTCAGCTTTGATATTAATGAGTTTTTTGGGTTCATTGAGAACATGGTTGTTGTTCAATAATAAAATTAATCCTCAAAAATACAACTTGCCTAATAATTCTGCACTCCCTGTATATATATATATATATATATATATATATATATATATATAAAGCACTTTATCCTGTTCCTCTTTTTTATGCTTTTTACTCCTTTTACACCTCACTAACTTGGCTATACGTTCTTCCTTCTTGTAGGAATGTATATCCCATACGTCACTAGCTCATGGACTCTTGCCACTATGAAATAAATGAATTTATCAGGTAAGTTCTTACATAAATTATGTTTTATATATATATATATATATATATATATATATATATATATATATATAGACAAGGTAAAGTCCAGCACCAATTATCATACTTATGGGTGCAAGCAGTCTCTGTCTCACCTCTGACAGATAATAATATCAAGCGTAGAAATGGCTGCAGCACTCCAATTTCTTTTAAGAATATTTTATTACAAGCAGTGAAAGACGGGCGACGTTTCGGGCTTCTGCCCTTTCTCAAGCCAAGTGATTAGTGCATAATTCAAGTCCACTTTTTATAGGCAGTACATGTGGCCAAGAACAGGTGTATTTAATAAAATTACTAAGGTTTGGTATCTTAAAGGAACAGTATCTTAATATCACAGACATGATTTATTCTTTTATATTTTTCGTTTTTTTTAAAGCATATCTGAAATTTATGTGATATTATAATGATCATTGTAACCAAACATTATGTGATAATGTGAAAAAAACAACTTCTATATATATATTATTCATTATAATTTTACTTTTAGTATCATTATTTACTTTATTTATATTTTACCATATGTCTCAAAACAGACATCAATTCCACTGATGGAATAATCTTTACAGAATATGACAGACATTTCTTTAAACAAACTTATTAAACATGTCAGATGTAATTTCTTCTAATCAGTCTGGCATCTATGAAAGCTATTCAAACAAAATTACCTTCCAGTGCTGTGAAAATGAGCAAAAAACTAATCAGCAGGTCTTGTCAGTTGCTCTCTGACACTAACCTTCCTAGCAGCAAAATAAGTAAAACAACTGCTAATAGAACCCTTACTCCCAAGTGCTTTCATATGGGAGATTCTAAAGAAATCCAAAAACCCAATTAAACGCCCTCAAAATATTAACACATCTTTCTATTTTTCTCGTTCCTCTTATGAGGATTTGGAGTATAATCTAATACAATTCTAAAAAAATGAAATGTATATGTTGTTATGGCAACCATAAACGTTCCTATAGTGATGTGCCGATCGTGAATATCTGTGATCAGTTGTAACTATAGTAAACATTGATTACGTTAATACTATGTGTATGTAAAAAACAGTTTACAGTATAATGCACATTGTTAGTACAATAACACAAAAGGAACATATTCTTCACGTTCTAGCAACAATATACCTACTTGTGGCTTAACTGAATTTTATAAAGAGATTTTTTTATATAAATAAATCGTCTATAATTTTTAAGCTTTTTAATATTTAAACAGGGGCGAACTCCTACAGGGCCAATATACTAAAGAAAAGGGGGGAGGGGAAAGAAAAAATACCCCTAAATCAGATATTAAAGGAATAGTCTAGTCAAAATTAAACTGTCATGATTCAGACAGATAATGCAATTTTAAGCAACTTTCTAATTTAAACCTATTATCAATTTTTCTTTGTTCTCTTGCTATCTTTATTTGAATGTAAGCATAGGAGCCGAGCCATTTTTGGTTCAGCACCTGGGTAGCGCTTGCTGATTGGTGGCTACATTTAGACTCTAATGAGAGAGTGCTACCCAGGTTCTGAACCAAAAATGAGTCGACTCCTATGCTTACATTCTTGCTTTTTCAAATACAGATAGCAAGAGAACGAAGAAAAATTGGTAATAGGAGTAAATTAGATATTTGAATAAAATTGCATGATATATCTGAATCATGAAAGTTTAATTTTGACTAGACTATCCCTTTAACGAAAAATTGCTTTGTTAGAAAAAACTGTGATGTATTGTTAAAGGGGCTGTACTTATAATAGCGGTGAACTAGTTAGGTAATGTGCAGTCCCAAATATGACCTGTGAAGTCCGTTCAAGATCCTATAGATGTCATATTGATGTAAATATCATTATAAATTACCTATAGACACTTTGCAAGACAACAAGGATTATATAGAAAGTTTAGACAACAACATGTTATTAACATGTTGAAAGAATAAGTCCCTATGTAAAGAAGCATTTTAAATCCGGCATTGAGACAAAAAAATCCATTCAGCTTCCTTTTGAAGTGTTTTATTTCTATTGCCTCCCCTGTGGCAACACTGGAACATGATCAATTATTATGGTCCTGATGGAAGCTACTCTTGTGCCTTTGGAAATAGCTTTCCTAATGGTCGTCCTATGGTTGGCCATCCTTTCTCGTAGGGTAACACTGGTTTTCCCTACTTAACTTTTGGCACATGGACAGATTATGATAAATACAACAAATTAAGTAGTGCAACTGAAAAAATGTGTCGACTCTCATATTTTTTGTTGGTTTGTGGATAATGAAATAGTTTTGTAGATATTTGGCTAAAACTAGTTATTGGATCTGTGTTGACAAACAAATCCTTAAGATTAATGACTCTACGAAAGCCAATTCTAGGAGGTTGGTATTTGTGAAATGGTAATTGCAGGTCAGATGCAAGTATGCACCAGTTTATATTTAGTATGCTTCCAAAAAATCGACTTGATGGATTAAAGGTTGATATGACAGTTAGTCTGTTATCTGTACTTCTAAAGTTTTTTTCAAAAGGTCCTCTTGAGTGTTATTGGATTATTCCTCTGAGTTTACAAAACTCTTGGATTGTATATAAATTTGTTTTTCATATATTGCTGATTAAAAGGAGGAGGATGAGTAAAGAGCTTTTATCTCCTCTCCAGATCAAACATTATCGTGCTCTGGTATTACAAAGTGGAGCGCTAATATCGCTTGCACGCAAGCGATATATAGCGCTCCACTTGTAATCTAGCCCTTTGTGTTCTTTAGTGTGACCAGTAGATGATGTTGTGTCATTACCATCACAATATTTTTTTCTTATTACAAACAGCTCCACAACAATGCATATAACCACCTCAGCATTTAATTTATTAACCCTGCATCACCTTACCACTGCCATCTCCTGCCATCCATATTAACCCCTGCAAATGCAGATGTGGGTACAGCACTTATTATGAGCAAACGGAGCTGTTTTACCAAACCCCAAATTCTGCAAATGAACAATGACGTCCAGCTTCCTAGATTCTTTAAAATAGACCTTTATTTAGCAAAACATGGGTCCAATACAGCAAACAATTATTTGCTGTTTTGGACCTATGTTTTGCTGAATAAAGGTCCATTTGGATGCTGGAGGACATTATCTATATTAACCCTCTCATGTACTGCGCTCCTCCAGCACATTTCCTGCACTGTTCTTACTCAACTAATACCTCACTAACCTTGTTCTTTTTAAACAATGCACCACAATAGTCATCCACCCTTCAGCACATATAGAAAATAGAACTTCAGTTTCCAGCACTAGTTCATTTTTCAGTGGCTTTGCAGCCTCTCCCCTGATTGTAGAACATCCTTTTCACTCCAAAGAACATTTCCTTAAAGTACCATTGTTTTCTGCTATTCAAATAGCTAGCTACAGATTCAGATACAGAACAGATTCCTAATCTTCAGTCTCTGAATACATGGTAGTGAAAGAGTTAATGAAATCTTAGGTAAACACACAAAAAAACAATTTTAACAAAGAAAAAAAAGAGCAAAAAAATAAATAATATGAAACAAAGAAAAAGGTTTAAAACGATCAAGTGGCCGATTTATCAATGTCTGTCCAACATGATACGTCTGACAGTCATCGCTGAATGCCGACAGCATTAGCTGTCTGCATTTAACATTGCACAAGCAGTTCTGGTGAACTGGTTGTGCAATGCCGCCCCCTGCAGATTCACGGCTAATCGGCCACTATCAGGGGGTGTCAATCAACCCAATCGCTGCTTCATAACTGCTGTTTCCGGCGAGCCTAAAGGCTCGCGCGGAAACAGGGGAATCAGGGGCCATTCGACCCTTGATAAATCAGCCCCCAAGGCTGTAGAATTTGAGAAGTCAAAAAATCCTTTAAAGAACAACTGGAAAAGTGCTTTTTTAATGGATTTGTCTAAGGTTTTCAAGCAATGAAAATGATCTTCAAAATTATTGCTATACTTAAACTAGCCTTCTAATCCTGATCTTTTTTTTAATTAAATGTATATATAAATATGTAATTGTCTGGGGTTTGATGAGTAAAACCTGCAGGAACTGACACCAGAAGACAAGCGTAGGAATACATTTAAATCTTTATTCCAAACAGTTAACACACCATATTTTGTGAAGGCAAAGTCCAAAGCAAGGGCTAAGATCAGGTCATGAGTAATCAGTCTAACCAGGGCACAGGTGGATAGAAGGCAGATTACTGGACACAAGGTGGAATATTGGATACCAGTCAGGCAACGACACCGGGCTAGATAGAAACACAAAGCAGAATAATGCAACCAAGGCAGGACGCCAGGCAAGATCAAGAACACAGGACAGGACACTGTATACAAGTCTGTATACTGCAGGATACTGGATGAAAGACTGAATACAATCCTAGATACTTCAGGATACTGTAAATAAGGCTGGATACTGCTCAAGGTAGAAGTAGCCGGAGTCGGAGTTGTAGAGAACAAATCCCAAAAAGTGAAACTAGGTGCCTTCTCCTCAGAAGCATGTAAAATCACATGCGGAGTCCCTCAAGGATCACCCCTGTCGCCCGTGCTTTTCAATATCTACCTCTGCCCACTCCTCAAAATCATCAACAACCAGAACCTGCTCTATCACTCCTACGCCGATGACACTCAACTCTACCTGCGCATCACCAACAAGAAAGTCCAATACCATGCCTTGGAAAACTGCCTCTCATTGATTGACGAGTGGATGACTGAGAGCTCCCTCAAACTCAACGGATCCAAAACAGAACTCCTCTTCCTCCACGCAAACCGAAACAAACACCACAGCATAACATCCAACCCACCTACCCATCCTCAGACAAACCATCACCCCCCAGCGCCAAAGCCAAAAGCCTTGGAGTCATCTTTGACTCAGACATGACAATGGTCGCACAAATAGGATCAGTAATCAGCAGATCTCGCCACCTTCTTCGCCTACTACGAGACACCGCAGCTGTAGTTGGACTATCATCAACTCCCAACTTGACTATGCAAACTCCCTCTACTTAGGACTCCCCAAATACCAAATCTCACGACTGCAAGTCGTCCAGAACACAGCCGCCAGACTGGTAACTGGGAAAAAACCCTGGGAATTGATCACCCCGTCCCTGAAGACACTCCATTGGCTACCCGTGAAGGATCGTTTTACATTCAAGACCCTCTGCCTCATCCACAAATGTACACAAGGAAAAGCCCCAAAATACCTCTGCAACAAAATAAAGCACTACACCCCAAGTCGCCCTCTCCGGTCAACCAACCAGAACCTCCTCCACATACCCAAGACCCGCTACAAATCAAAAGGCAGACGAAGATTCCTAGTCCATGGACACCGGCTATGGAACGCGCTACCCGTGGACATCCGCTCAGAAGAAAACCATCTAGCCTTCAGGAAGAAGCTCAAGACCCACCTTTTCTGAACGCTCAGGCCGCTTCTGGGAGAAAAGCACCTTGAGGCGACTTAGTTTGCGGTGTGGCGCTATACAAGTTACTCATTCATTCATTCAATCACTAGGTCCAAATTGATGGGCTGGGCACGCTTATATAGAGACTCCCACACCTGAGTCCACTTAGGTGGGAGTGCCTAAAATCAGGCATAGTCCCATTAAATTCCAGAGTGGTATGTGCACATAGGGTGAAGCAGTGCCACAGCAGTAGGATATCTTTGGTGTTCTACACTGAAGCTAAAGCCTGAACACATCGCTAATACAGGAGTTAGATGAGTACAGGATCCTGTTAATATGAGTGAATATGCAATATGAATATTATATATATTAGGATGGTTAGATAATATGATTATATTGTGAAGAAAACAGTAGAGGAATAAAGATTGAAATTCTTTCATTATTAGCTGCTATTTATTACTGCTATTATAGTAATTTGTACTGGCAGGAGTTCTGTCTATAGTTTGAGAATGGTACAACTTGCAAAATAGAACTTAAAAATGGAGGCCCCCAAGGGAGCACTTCAGCATGTTAATACTTAAAATACATACATAGAAATGCATTTTTAATGACAAATAAAGCTTGAAATAAAAATGTAATACCGAATGACAAAATAATATTTTTTTGATATCTACTTCCTTTAAGACGCTATTTTCGGAGATCCCCGAAAAGGGCTTGTGATGTGCATCGCGGCCCAGAAAATGGCTCGTCATGTGCATGAAAATGTGCATGAAAGTGGTTAAAAGGCTATGGAGCTTTCCAGAACCCAAACATTTATGCTTCAAATGAAGACAATAACAAGTCAGTGTTCTCCCCAGGAGCTATGTAATGGGCACACCACCCAGCTGATTGTATTGATAATCCAGCCCAAATTGAAGCCAAAATTAAAGGAACAGTATACTGTAAAATTGTTTTTATATTAATATATTTTCAATGACTTGTTATACCAGCTGCAGAGTATAAAAATGTATGAGAAATTGCAGTTTCAGTTTTTTTTGTGTATATGAAGTAGCTGGTTTTGTGCTTTTAAACCACAGCCTATTACAAGGGGTTGAGCTTCAGATAATATCATATCTCATTATGTTATCACTTTGTGTACACACACTTGCTTCCTTATCTTATATTTGTCTAGAAAACCAAAGCTCAATACTTAGAGAGAACAATGGAAAATTATCATGTTATTACTTTACTATCCTGCACCCCACTGGGTGTGTCATTTCTTCTGCTGGCTGTTTTTACTTAGGCTATTCAATAGCTGAGACTCCAGTATCAAAACTTTCAGTATAGGTTGGGAAACCACAAGTTAAATCAGCTATTTCAAAGGCCAAAATAGAGGTAAAGGAGCTACTTTTAAACAATTTAATACACTCCAGCAGGTAAAATAGATCATTTAGAGCAATTTAAATGGGAGAAAAATTTGGGGTGAACTGTACCTTTAAGCTAGAATTAGCCTAAATTTTTATTTTCAATGTTGGTTGAACAGATTATTATCAAATCAAGTTATGTTATAATATGCAAATATTTTCACCTAGATTACGAGTTTTGCGTTAACAGGGGTGCGGTGCTAACGAGCAGTTTTCCCTCACTGCTCACTTGCAGACAGCGCTGCTATTACGGGTTTTTACAAACCCAGCGTTAACCGCAAAAAAAGTGAGCGAAGAGCAAAATTTTGCTCCACATCTCACTTTAATACCAGTGCTGCTTACGGTAGCGGTGAGCTGGTAAAACGTGCTCGTGCACGATTTCCCCATAGGAGTCAATGGGGGAGAGCCGGCTGGAAAAAAACTTAACACCTGCAAAAAAGCAGCGTTCAGCTTCTAACGCAGTCCCATTGATTCCTATGGGGAAAATACATTTATGTCTACACCTAACACCCTAACATGAACCCCGAGTCTAAACACCCCTAATATTACACTAATTAACCCCTAATCTGATGCCCCAAATATCGCTGACACCTACATTATATTATTAACCCCTAATCTGCTGCTCCGGACACCACCGCCACCTACATTATACTTATGAACCCCTAATCTGATGCCCCCAACATCGCCGAATCCTATATTATATTTATTAACCCCTAATCTGCTGCCCCCAATGTCACCACAACCTAACTACATTTATTAACCCCTAATCTGCCGCCCACAATGTCGCTGCCACTATATTAAATGTATTAACCCCTAAACCTAACCCCCCCTAACTGAAATATAATTTTAAGAAATCTAAATAAAATTACTATCATTAACTAAATTATTCCTATTTAAAACTAAATACTTACCTGTAAAATAAACCCTAAGATAGCTACAATATAACTAAAAGTTACATTGTATCTATCTTAGGGTTTATTTTTATTTTACAGGCAACTTTGTATTTATTTTAACTAGGTACAATAGTTATTAAATAGTTATTAACTATTTAATAACTACCTAGTTAAAATAAAGACAAATTTACCTGTAAAATAAAACCTAACCTATGTTACAATTACACCTAACACTACACTATAATTAAATTAATTATCTAAACTAAATCCAATTAATTACAATTTAAATAAATGATCTAAAGTACGAAAAAAACAAACACTAAATTACAGAAAATAATAAAATAATTACAAGAATTTTAAACTAATTACACCTACTCTAATCCCCCTAACAAAATAAAAAAGCCCCCCAAAATAAAAAAGCCCTACCCTACACTAAATTACAAATAGCCCTTAAAAGGGCCTTTTGCTGGGCATTGCCCCAAAGTAATCAGCTCTTTTACCTGTAAAAAAAAAGTACAAATACCCCCCCCAACATTAAAACCCACCACCCACACAACCAACCTTACTCTAAAACCTACCCAATCCCCCCTTAATAAAACCTAACACTAACCCCTTGAAGATCACCCTACCTTGAGAAGTCCTCACCCAACAGGGCCGAAGTCCTCCACAAAGCCAGCAGAAGTGGTCCACCAGACGGGCAGAAGTGGTCCTCCAGACGGGCAGAAGTCTTCATCCATACGGCATCTTCTATCTTCATCCATCCGGCGCGGAGCGGCTCCATCTTCAAGACATCCAACGCGGAGCATCCTCTTCTAACGATATCCGACGACTGAATGAAGGTTCCTTTAAATGATGTCATCCAAGATAGCGTCCCTTCAATTCCAATTGGCTGATAGAATTCTATCAGCCAATCGGAATTAAGGTAGAAAAAATCCTATTGGCTGATGCAATCAGCCAATAGGATTGAAGTTCAATTCTATTGGCTGATCCAATCAGCCAATAGGATTGAGCTGGCATTCTATTGGCTGATTGGATCAGCCAATATAATGCAAGCTCAATCCTATTGGCTGATTGGATCAGCCAATAGGATTTTTTCTACCTTAATTCAGATTGGCTGATAGAATTCTATCAGCCAATCGGAATTGAAGGGACGCCATCTTGGATGACATCATTTAAAGGAACCTTCATTCAGTCATCGGATGTCGTTAGAAGAGGATGCTCCGCATCGGATGTCTTGAAGATGGAGCCGCTCCGCACCTGATGGATGAAGATAGAAGATGCCGTCTGGATGAAGACTTCTGCCCGTCTGGAGGACCACTTCTGCTCGTCTGGAGAACCACTTCTGCCGGCTTCGTGGAGGGCTTCGGCCCGGTTGGGTGAAGACTTCTCAAGGTAGGGTGATCTTCAAGGGGTTAGTGTTAGGTTTTTTAAGGGGGGATTGGGGGGTTTTAGAGTAGGGTTGGTTGTGTGGGTGGTGGGTTTTAATGTGAAGGGGTATTTGTACTTTTTTTCGTACTTTAGATCATTTATTTAAATTGTAATTAATTGTATTTAGTTTAGGTAATTAATTTAATTATAGTGTAGTGTTAGGTGTAATTGTAACATAGGTTAGGTTTTATTTCACAGGTAAATTTGTCTTTATTTTAATTAGGTAGTTATTAAATAGTTAATAACTATTTAATAACTATTGTACCTAGTTAAAATAAATACAAAATTGCCTGTAAAATAAAAATAAACCCTAAGCTAGCTACAATGTAACTATTAGTTATATTGTAGCTATCTTAGGGTTTATTTTACAGGTAAGTATTTAGTTTAAAATAGGAATAATTTAGTTAATGATAGTAATTTTATTTAGATTTCTTAAAATTATATTTCAGTTAGGGGGGTTATGTTCAGGGTTAGACTTAGGTTTAGGGGTTAATACATTTAATATAGTGGCGCCGACGTTGGGGCGGCAGGTTAGGGGTTAATAAATGTAGGTAGGTGTCTGCGATGTTAGGGCAGGCAGATGATGGGTTAATATTTAACTAGTGTTTGCGATGCAGGAGTGCGGGAGTGCGGCAGTTTAGGGGTTAATATGTTTATTATAGTGGCGGCGATGTCCGGTTCGGCAGATTAGGGGTTAAAATATTTATAGGGAGGTGAAATAACGCCACTTTTGTGGTGGTCGTTAAAATCTCTATAGTGCTCAAAACACGGAATCTAGCTGCTTGTTAATAGGAGGACTAGACTCCTAAAAGCTATAAACAGAAACATTTCCTTAAAGTGCATGTAAAGTCAAGCTCGTTGCTCATCCTCATAGTGTGCATTGCAGTAAAAAAATGTACTTTAAGTCATGATTTTTTCTAAATCGCACCTGAAAACGATATATATAGTTATTTACCTACTATTATTATACTCGATAACTCTGCCCGCCATTTTGTCCCTCATTTCGGCTTTGATTGACACTTCTATCATTAAATCTTGTTTTTCACCCCGGGGCGTTCAGCCCCTATTCTGACACGTCACGGGACGTTACTGCGCATGCGTGAACTACCCGATGACAGCTACAGAAGCAATGCGCCTCCACGACTCGCGCATGCGCAAAACTAAGGAGCAATCAGATGCCGCTGGTGATAGAATATGGATTTCGGAACGCAAGCACATATTGCCCTGAAACTTGGAAACGCATGCGCAAATTGAGTCATGCTCGTGAATACACTTCTTAGCTACGTAATTGAGCATGCGGGACCGCTCTATACGTAATGAAGGGCAAATACAGGAAGCACAGGATGGGAGGAGTTTAAAAATATAACGGAGGTAAGTTGAATTACCAAATATATTATTATTATTATTTTTTTAAATATTGCGGTTTAACTAAAGAGTAGATTTGGAATTAGTAGGCAAGAGGAATTTAACAAAAATTTACATTCACTTTAACAAAGAACAAAAAATGTTAAATGAAAAATAAGGAGAATTTTCAACAAACTGTCTGATACAGGAGCCTTTGAGCCAAAGAAACCTTCATCTGTAGAATAAACTTAAGTATGCTGTTGGTCAGAACAAAATTAATTAAAACAATTTTGAAAAGACCTGGTAAGTTTACTTAAAGGCATAATAGCAGTCATAACCTTTTATTGTATAAGCAACAACATGTGATGTTTGCAGATGAAATCAAGTACATGAACTGAATATGTAAAAAACAGTAAATGTTATTGTACATGTAGAAACATTGCTAGCATAAAACATGATAAGTAAATGCCACATAATTGAGCTGAATAAATAACAACAGCTAAAAATATGAAAAGAACACACTTAGCTTTGCAGAATTGTGTTCCAATGCATCAAAGTTTCTACAGTAACATCAGAGTCAGGATCAGAATGAGACATCTCGCGAAATGTAACAGAAAAAGAAAAATAACATTAGGCAATTTCCACAATGTAACAGTTTCAGTAGAGAAAAACGAAAGCAGGCATAATAGCTTCTAAAGTTCATGAAAACAGCGAGCAATAGAGGGAGAGGGGTAAAATAACTAAATTTTGGTGCCAAGAATGACACATTACACAAAAAGAAGTTAAAAAAATTTTACGCAAAACTAAGACCAGGAAATGACACAACTCGTGTCATAACAAACGCGATTTCTTTTATGCCAAAAATGACAATAAAAAACAGCATTTGTCGCCCTCGCGAGCCTAGATTTACCCGCGAAAAAAAGAAAGTCAAATTAGGAAAAGACTAAACCCCAGGTAAAAAAAAAAAAAGGTTAAATAAACTTCCCAAACATACACATAGACCTGACTCATGGCAAATATAAGTAGAATACATATATTTAAAACTTTATATTAATACATAAAGCGCAAACCATAGCTGAGAGTGTCTTAAATAATGATACATACTTACCGAAAGACACCAATCCACATATAGCAAATAGCCAAACTAGTACTGAAAACTATCAGCAGAGGTAATGATATATAAGAGTATATTGTCGATCTGAAAAGGGAGGTAGGAGATGAATCCCTACAACCGATAACAGAGAACCTATGAAAAGATTTCCCACGAGGAAAACCATAAAATCAATAGGTGATACTCTCTTCACATCCCTCTGACAAACACTCTACTCTGAGAGGAATCGGGCTTCAGAATGCTTAGAAGCACTTATCATAGAAGAAATCATAGAAATCAAGCACAAACTTACTTCACCACCTCCATAGGAGGCAAAGTTTGTAAAAGAGAATTGTGGGTGTGGTGAGGGGTGTATTTATAGGCATTTTGCGGTTTGGGAAACTTTGCCCCTCCTGGTAGGATTGTATATCCCATACGTCACTAGCTCATGGACTCTTGCCAATTACATGAAAGAAAACCAGTTTACCTAGAGGCTCTTAAAGGCATAGGAAAGTCAAAATGAAACGTGCATGATTCAAATAGAACATGTAATTTTATTACACTTTTAATTTCACTTCTATTTTCAATAGTGCTTCGTTCTCTTGGTATCCCATGTTGAAAAAGAATATGCACATATCCTACACTAGGGGGTGCTAATTGCTGATTGGTGCCTGCACACATTTGTCTCTTGTGATTGCCTAACTTGATGTGTTCAGCTAGCTGCCAGTAGTGCAAAGCTGTTCCTTCAGCAAAGATAACAAGATAATGAAAATTGGAAAGTTGTTTAAAATTGGATCTTCTATCCAAATCATGAAATTAAATTTGGGTGTTTTCTGTACCTTTAAAGAGTGGGGGAAAAACTTGAGCTAAGTAAAAAATAGAGTACAATAGTAAAATAGAGAGTCTTTAGAAAACTGTTGTAGTTGATAATTCTGAGTTTGATGGATGTCCTCTCCAAGAGTTCAGCTTCATTTAAAGGGACATGAAACACAAAAAAATTCTTTCATGATTCAGAAAGAGAATATAATTTTAAACAACTTTCCAATTTTACTTCTATTATTTAATTTGCTTCCTTCTCTTGTTATCATTTGCTGAAATGTTTATCTAGGCAAGTTCATGAGCATCAGAGAATCTAGGTTCTAGCTGTTGATTGGTGGCTGCATAAAAGGACCAGTCAACACAGTTGATTTGCATAATCAACAAATGCAAGATAACAAGACAATGCAATAGCACTTAGTCTGAACTTCAAATGAGTAGTAGATTTTCTTTCTGACAATTTTAAAAGTTATGTATTTTTCCACTCCCCTTGTACCATGTGACAGCCATCAGCCAATCACAAATGCATACACGTACCATGTGACAGCCATCAGCCATTCACAAATGCATACACACATTCTTGCACATGCTCAGTAGGAGCTGGTGACTCAAAAAGTTTAAATATAAAAAGACTGTCCACATTTTGTTAATAGAAGTAAATTGGAAAGTTGTTTAAAATAGCATGCTCTATCTAAATAATGCAAGTTTAATTTTGATTGAGTGTCCCTTTAATGTCATTGGCTCACTCATGTGTTCAGTTAGAAACTAGTAGTGCATTGCTGCTCCTTCAACAAATGATACCAAGAGAATGAAACGGATTAGATAATAGAAGTAAATTAGAAAGTTGTTTAAAATTGTATTCTCTATCTGAATTATGAAAGAAATGTTTTGGGTTTCATGTACCTTTAAGGGTGATTGATTGCAAGGTGTGATAGGCTAATGTATCACATAGCTGTTGAAGCTGATGAGACCAGTCAGCAACTACATTGAGAACCTATTGATCTAAACGTTGTCTACAGCAGACCCTTCCTCCAATACTTGGTCTTAGCCCAAGAACTCTAGAAGGAAGACAGTATCAAGCATATCCAGTTGGTATCTATATTGTATGACCATGAAACAGCTTAACATATAGGACAACATGTGGATGCAAAAAGGGCCAGGTAGTGAATTGCATTATTTAGGATACCAACGAGCTGTTTGATGTTTCTCATGGATTACACATGTATGAGATTAATAAAGAAACAGTGTACTGTGGAATTGTTTTTTCTTTAATGTGTTTCCTATGACTTGCTATACCAGCTGCAGAGTTTACAATGTATGGGGAATTGCTAGGTTTATTTTTGTATATGAAATAGGTATTTCTGCTAATTTAAAGAAACATGAAAGCCTAAAAATGTATTTCATCTTTCAGATATAACATACAATTTAAACAACTTTCCAATTTACTTCTATGATCAAATTCAGTGGCGTCACTAGGGTTGGTGTCACCCGGTGCGGTAAGTCATGGTGTCACCCCCCCCCCAGAAAGCAGACACACACAAAAACACAGGCAAACACACATACAAACACTCAGACACACTTAAAAACATACTCAGATGCACACACAAACACTCGGAAACACACTCAGACACACACACAAAAACACACACACAAAAACACTGAGACACACAAAAACTCAGACACACACATACAAAATATGTAAACTGCACTGCATTAATTATAAAGCTCATGCCTAGAGCTGCTCCCTGGCTCAGCAGAACATCAAATGAAAGATAAACAGAGCACTCTAAAATAAATCACTGAAGAAAAGGTTTAGGCGCGCAAACTATGAAAATTCTGCTCTCTGACTCTGTTCCAAGTCTGTCAGTGCACAGCCCTGGGCCGCATGTCACTGAGCAGTGAGCACAGATAAGCAGGCAGGTTTAGGCTAGCAGCGCAACTTTGCAAGCCCCACGGCACACCCACAACATTCATAGTGAAATTGGGCAGGGGAGGAGCAAAGTACAAACAAGCAAAAGCAGCCGGGAAAACTATTTGTTGAAATTGCAGCACTGGCTCAAGGGGCAAAAAAATTGTGTGTCTACAACTTCCCCAGTCCCACTAATGTTCACAAATGCCAGCCTCTAATAAAATAATCTATGCATCTCAACATTGTATTTCTTTGAATTTCAATAAAATTTAAAAAAAAAAAAAAAAAAAAAATTTTTTTTTTTTTTTTTTTTTGGTGTCACCCCCTGGAGGGTGTCACCCGGGTGCGGCCCGCCCCCCCCCCCCCCGCCCCCCCCCCCTAGTGACGCCACTGATCAAATTTGCTACATTCTCATAATATCCTTTGTTGAAGTAGCAGCAATGCACTATAGGCAACTAGCTGAACACACTGGGTGAGCAAATGACAAGAGGCATATATGTGCAGTCACCAATTAGCAGCTAGCTCCCAGTGATGCATTGCTGCTCCTGAGCTTACATAGGTATTCTTTTAGACCAAGGATACCAAAAGAACAAATTAGATAAATTAAGTAAAGTGAAAAACAAAATGTATGCTTACCTGATAAATGAATTTATTTCCGAATATGGTGAGTCCTCAATTACTGTTGGGAATATTACTCCAGGCCAGCAGGAGGAGGCAAAGAGCACCACAGCCAAGCTGTTAAGTATCACTCCACTTCCCACAAACCCCAGTCATTCGACAGAAGGGAAATGGAAAAAATAAGTAACACAAAGGTGTAGAGGTGTCTGAAATTTAGTCAAAAATAACTGTCTTAAAATAAAGGGACTTTCCTAAGATATGGTGAGTCCATGACGTCCTCAATTACTGTTGGGAACCAATACCCAAGCTAGAGGACACAGATGACTAGGGAGGGAGAACAAGACATGCAGACCTAAACAGAAGGCACCACCGCTTGAAGAACCCTTCTCCCAAAAGAAGCCTCAGTCGAGGCAAAATAATCAAATTTGGAAAAAGTATGCAGAGAGGATAAAATTGCAGTCTTGCAAATCTGTTCCACAGAAACTTAATTTTTGAAGGTACAAGAAGAGGAGACAAACCTCGTGGAATGAGCCGTAATTCTCTCAGGAGACTGCTGACCAACCGTCTCATAAGTAAAACGAATAATATGTCTCAACCAAAGGGAAAGGGAAGTAGCAGCAGCTTTCTGACCCTTACGCTTTCCTGAGAAGCAAACAAACAGGACATAAGACTGGCAAAATTCTTATTCGCCTATAGGTAGAATTTTACAGCACGCAAAACAACCAGGTTGTGCAACAAACATTCCTTATGAGAAGAAGGATTAGGACATAACGAAGGAACAACAAGTTCCTAATTAATATTTCTATCAGAAACCACTTTAGTACGAAGAACTGCCTTATCAGCATGACAGATAAGATAAGACGAATCACACTACAAGGCCGAGAGTTCCAAAACTCTCAGAGTAGAAGAGATAGCTGAAAGAAACAAAACCTTTCAAGATAATAACTTAATATCCATGGAATACAATGGCTCAAATGGAGCCTGCTGCAAAACCTTAAAGGATTACTTTCTGTTATAATTTTTAAGCTAAGCAACTAACATATTAAAGTTAATAAACATTAATTAAAACCTACTGACCTATATTTTCTCCAAAATGAAGTTTCATAACGTTCTAAAAGTTATATCTTTTATTCGCCGATGATGTCACGTTATCCTGCCCACTATTTTCAGCACTGCATGTTCAAAATACTTAAACCAATAACTTTGTGTTTAAAGCGCCATTTTGAAACCTAGGTATTGTAAACGGATTGGTACAGAGCAAAGGATACCCACGGAGTGGGTTTGGAAAACAATTAAATTTGCAGACAAGATTTCTGATATACGGTAGAGATATGTTAATGAAATGCTATTGATAAAAAGCATATTTGGGGTAGTTAGTTAGTAACAGGCATAGAAAATATTTACTTACAGTGGCCCTTTAAGAACAAGGTTAAGACTCCAAGGAGGAGCAATGGACTTAAACATAGGCCTGATTCTGACCAGGGCTTGATAAAAAGATAGGGCTGCAACAACTAATCGGTAAGATTGATCATAGAAATAGTTGTCAAAGAATCTCATTATCAATTAGGTGGTTAGCGAATAGTTGGTTAATTGCACAGCACCAGCTGCTTCAATCCGATGAACTCCTGCACATGGTATTGTGCAAACATTTTTTTTTTTTTCTATCCGATTAATCGGATGATTATTGTCCGATTAATCGGATAGAAAAAAAGATTAAAAAAATACATAAATTCAATTTTTTTGCACAATCTTAGTTGCAGTAGGTCATCAGATTAAAGCAGCTGGTGATGTGCAACTGACCAACTAATCGCTGACCACTTAATTGATAATGAGATTTGTTGACAACTATTTTTATGATCAAACTTACCGATTAGTTGTTGCAGCCCTACAAAAAGATAATGCAGAAATCAATCCCTTCTCCAGACCTTCCTGGAGAAAAGACAAAATCCTAGGAATCCTGACCTTACTCCGAGAGTAGCCCTTGGATTCACCAAGAAAAGTATTTATGCCATACCTTATGGTAAATCTGTCTAGTAACAGGCTTGCGAGCCTGAAGCATGGTCTCAATGACCGATTCTGAAAAATCATGCTTAGATAGAACTAAGCGTTCAATCTCCAAGCATTCAACTTAAGAGAAACGTGACATTGATGAAGGAATGGACCCAGTGATAGAAGGTCCTTTCTTAGAGGAAACCTTCAAGGTGGAAGAGATGACATCTTCTAGATCTGCATACTAGGTCCTGCGAGGCCACGCAGGAGCTATTAGAATTACCGATGCTCTTTCCTGTTTGACACGAGCAATGACTCGTGGAAGGAGAGCAAACGGAGGAAACAGGTAAGCTAGACTGAAATCCCAAGGAACCTCCAGGGTAACTATCAAGGCGGCCTACAGATCTCTTGACCTTGAACCGTACCTTGGAAGCTTGGCGTTCTGCCGAGAAGAACATTTGAGGGTTAACTGGAAAAACACCTCCGGGTGGAGAGCCCACTCCCCGGGATGAAATGTCTGTCTGCTCAGGAAATCCGCTTCCCAGTTGTCACTCCTGGAATGTGGATGACAGATAGACAGCAATTGTGAGCTTCTGCCCACTGAACAATCCGAGCCCCCTCCTTCATGGCTAAGGAACTCCAAGTTCATCCCTGGTGGTTGATGACGCCACTGAACAGATATTGTCCGACTGGAACCTGATAAACTGGGCTAAGGACAACTGAGGCCAAGCCATCTGAACATAAATAAATCACTCTCGACTCCAAGACATTTATGGGAAGAGCAGACTCCATTAGAGTCCAAAATTCTTGCACCTTTAACGAGTCCCAGACTGCTCCCCAGCCCAGCAGGCTGGCGTCCGTGGTCACAATCACCCAAGAAAAGTCTCCGGAAGCATATGCCCCGAGACAGATGCTCCTGAGAAAACCACCATGGAAGAGAGTCTATAGTCGATTGATCTAGATCTGTCCTCTGAGAGAGATCCGAATGATCTCCGTTCCATTGTCTGAGCATGAATAACTGCAGAACTCTCAGACGGAACGAGTAAAGATAATGATGTCCATGGAAGCAAACATCGGACCTATGACCTCCATACCTAGAGCCATTTATGGCTGAACAGTAGACTGCAGAGAGAGGCAAGTGGAAAGAATCTTTGCTTTTCTGACCTCTGACAAAAATATTTTCATAGATATGGACACTATTATGGGCCCTAAAAAACACTACCCCTGCAGTTGGAACAAGGGAACTCTTTTCTAGATTCACTCAATCCACGAATGTAGAAAAGACAACAAGATCTCTGTTGAGAATTAGCTTATTGAAAGGATGGCGCCTGAACCAATATGTCATCCAAAAGGTGCCACTTCAATTCCCCGAAACCTAAGTACTGCCAAGAGAGTCTCCAGAACTTTTGAGGAAATGCTGGGAGCCGTAGCAAGGCTAAGGGAAAGAGCCACAAACTGAAAGTGTTTGTCCAGAAAGGCAAATCTCAGGAACTGGAAGATATGCATCTTTCAGGTCTATGGTAATCAGGAACTGACCCTCTAGGACCAAAGGAAAAATGGAACATCCATCATAAAAGACGGTACCATGAGAAAACTAGAATAGGACGCAAAATTCCCTCTTCTTGGGAACCCCAACAGGTTCGAATAAATACCTAGACCCTGTTCCCTTCCAGGAACAGGTACTATCACTCCCAGAGAGAAAAGTCCCAAACGCAATTCAAAAATGCCTCTCTTTTATCTAGACTGCATATAAACTTGAGAGGTGGAATTTGCCTCTGGGAAGAAAGGTTTTGAATTCTATCTAGAAACCCTGAGATACAAAGTCCACAGTCTATCCCGGACATCTTGTATCCTTCCTGAAGAAAACAGAGGAATTCAGCCCCCCACTTGGTCTGATCCTGGATCAGGGGCAAACCCATCATGCCGGGTTAGACTCAGCTGCGGTTTTCTACTCTGATGTCCTTTAGGTCTATTCGTCTTGTCTTGTGGTAGAAAAGACCATTTTCACCTGTAAAATCAGAAATATTTCTGCCAGCCCAAGACCAAACAAGGTCTTACCCTTGTAAGGAAGCATCAAAAGCTTGTAGTTAGAGGAAAAATCCACTGAACAAAAATGTAGCCACAACGCCCTGCCAGCTAGCCCAGCAAAAAAACAGATATCATGGCTCCCAGCTTAAAAACTTGTATGGTAGCATCAGAAATTAAAGAATTGGCTATCTTAAGAGACTTAATTCTGACCTGGAGCTCCCAAAGGAGTCTCTACCAAATTGAATCAGACAAGGCATTGCACCCAAAAGATGCCACACTTGACACAGTGGCAATATAAAGTTCAAATAAGCCTCCAGCTTAGTCCATTGATCCTTAAAAGAGCAGCTATCCTGTATAGGGATCGTAGTTCTATTAGCCAGAGTAGAATAGCGCCTTATACTTTAGGCACTGTGCACCATGAATCTTAAATGGAGCCAGTGACTCAGGAAACACTTCTACAGGAGAAGGACAATATATTAACTATTAAGGTTACAAGATATCTTAGGGTTGACAACGACAGGTGTATCGGAGTCTACTAAAGTAGCCAAAAGCCTTCTTTAACAATACACAGAGGTGTTCAAGCTAAAATCTGAAGGAAACTACTTCAGCATCAGATGAAGAAATTATACTGTCCGATTCTGAGATTTCACCCTCAGAGGCTACCAGCGTACCCTCCTCATCAGACTTATGAGGTAGGACACCTGTGTAGCGGTAGACAAGACAGAAACCTTACTATCAGAATATCTTATATTCCTCTTGCATATTGCCTATAACATAGAAAAAAGCAGAAAATGCAGCAGATACCCAAAGGATACCTGTGCAACAGTATCTGCGAGCAAATAAACTCCTCCAAGAGACAGAGAGGAAAAGCAGGGCACTGTATGTGTATCCATTAAAGGCTTGGGACATATAAGGATAAAGCTGCGGCTATGCCTACACAGCATCATCCTGACAGATATGAGGCTATCAAAAAAAAAATTGATTTAATTAAGGCATAACATACACTTGTCCAGAGGAGCAGAAATCAAGCTCCATGAACAAAGGAACAGGCAAAAATTACAAATAAAATACTTAAAAATTAGTGCTGTCACTTTAAGTGAAAACTGCCTTAAAACAGTATAAACACAATACATATAAGAACAGGCCCCTGTTCCAAGACTTATACTCCTGTTTAATATAAAACATTACCCCAATCCTCTATAAAAAGTCTCTAATGGGACGAGATATAAGAAGGCACTGTTACTTTAAAAATTTTATAATGAGATGTAAATCCCATCCATGAGCGTATTATACATGAATCATGTGTAGCAGCATTAACGAGGAAAAAAGAACATTGTGTGTTCAATAAAAATGCAGACTCTAAATACACTTAGAACATTTAAACTCCTGTTTACTATAAGCCCACCGCTCCTTCCGGAGACACGAGAGCGCCATAAATTCAGTCTAAAATGGCACTGCTCCGTTCTCTACTAACAAATAAGGAGGCGGAGTCATAAGGAATAGCTAGGAAGAAACAGAGCACGGTTAAAATAAACGGCTCGCTTCTCAGAACGAAGGGTACATGGTATAGAGCTGCAAGACAAAGGCTGTCTGTCTAAACAGCGAATTAAAGGGACATGAAACCCAATTTTTTTTCTTTCATGATTTAGAAAGAGCATGTCATTTTGATCAACTTTCTAATTTACTTCTATTATCTAATTTGCTTCATTCTCTTGATATCACTTGCTGAAAAGCATATCTAGATATGCTCAGTAGCTGCTGATTGGTTGTTGCACATAAAGGCCTTGTGTGATTGGCTCACACATGTGCATTGCTATTTCTTCAACAAAGGATATCTAAAGAATTGAGCAAATTAGATAATAGAAGTAAATTGGAAAGTTGTTTAAAATTGCATGCCCTATCTGAATCATGAAAGTTTAATTTTGACTAGACTGTCCCTTTAAGGTTAAACACGATCACAGAAAACTAAGTTCCTCAAAATGCATTGTGTGAAAAAAACCTGGTACCATTCAGATCCCATTTTTCAACAAGTGCGATATGCACATATGCCATACAGTTATTCAGACCATCAGTGCTTATCTGCAGAGTCCCTTAAATCCATAGTCTGCTGTTTACACAGCTTTTAAGCTTAGTTAGGGTATATATACTGCCTTAGAACATGCCCAAGCCTCACGTAACACCAAAAAGGGGGAATCAGTCTCTCTCACATACCATGAAGTGCCTGCACACTGACATAATAACTAGGATATATTGTGTCCCAATCAATGTTTGCAGAATGTTTTAAAGTGTGCAGTCTCTCCTTAGAAGACAAAAAGGCACTTATCTGCATCTATCCGTCCGGCAGGAGGACAGCCTACACGGTGTGAGACGATGCCACTCCTCAGAGACCTGTAGAAAAGAGAAAGAACAAAGTAAACCTACTCTGGCTTTCTATACCATGGGCAGCAAATATGTTAGGAAAACGCAGCAAGGCCCACCTCACAAGTTCCTAACTGCTTTAAAGCCACCAATCCTTGAAAAAAAGGAAAGAACAGAGTAAACCTACTCTGGCTTCCTATACTAAATAAAATCTTGCTTGAAGCGAAAGAAATCCATTTTCTTCAGACAACAAAACTTCACCTCCTCCATGCACCAAGGCAAAGAGAATGACTGGGGTTTGTGGGAAGGGGAGTGATACTTAACAGCTTGGCTGGGGTGCTCTTTGCCTCCTCCTGCTGGCCAGGAGTGATATTCCCAACAGTAATTGAGGACGTGGTGGACTCACCATATCTTAGGAAAGAAAGTTTTTTTTATTAAATTACATGTTCTTTCTGAATCACTAAAGTTTATTTTTGACCTTATTGTCCCTTTTACCACAACCCAATAAATTGAACTGAATATGTAGGGAAAGCAGACCCATAATCTTATCTGGTTAATTATTTACACAAAACCATCCTTAGCTTATTCCTCACTGTTCAATACACAGAGAGAACAATAGAAAATTAACATTTTAGTACCTTGTTACAGACTCCACTGGGAGTGTGATTTAATCTAAACCTTCTTGTTTACACAGTTTTTCTATAACCACTATTCAAGTACTGAAATTTTCAGCATAGGTGGGGATACAGCAGGGACAATATGCTATTTCAAATAACAAAATAAAAGTAAAGGTTCTGTTTGTAAAAGCGATATTTGAGCTCCACTTTGTAATACCAGTGCACGCAAATGTGTGCGACTTTGCGCTCTCATTGCACGGAAGCAATGCGCTCAAGAGAGCACACATCCATAGGCTTCAATGGAAGCAAAGTGGGTAAGTCCCAAAGTGATGGGCAACAAATTGAAATATATATGTATATGAATATATAGATATATATTTATGTGTTTATATACTGTATATTTAAGGATAATACAGACCCCAGAGACCACAATGTAAAGGCACTTTTCAGTGTCATTTTTTTTTTCTAACAACCACCAACTTAAACCTCTAAAAACTGCTTAGTGCAAGTTTTTTGTTTTGTTTTTTAAATGCTAATTTAAAAAAAATTTTTTAAAGGGACCATCTCGTGTTATTCTGGGGGCAATTTTTGAGTGCTAATTGCTACTGCAAGCTCGCAGTAGCAATAAACGTGATAAATTAGCGCTCTAGCCCATAATACACTCCAACAGGTAAAATAGATCATTGGAAACACATTAAAAGTGTAATGTTTCTTTAATCTGAAATGTGATTATTATTTTTTTAAATGTAATTCTAAACAATGTAAACCACAGCTCAGATTGCTTCAGCAGTAATTACTAAGGAATATATATCTACAAGACACTTCTCATAATAGGATATGTTTAAGCTATTAATAGATTTGACATTGCAGTATTTTCTATAAAAGTTTATGTTTTATATTATAACCTCCTCTGCAGATGCACAGTGCCAAACTGCAATTCATCTCTCAGTGACACTAAAGATCAAAGAATATCTACTTAGGTCATTAGAACCACAAAAGAAAAACAAACACACCTAAAGTAACCACTGCCCGATATCGCTAAATGCTAACAGCATACGCTGTCGGCATTTAACATTGCACAGGCATTTCTGGTGAAAATCTTGTGTAATGCTGCCCCCTGCACATTCGCAGCTGCTAGCCACATTTTATGTTTACACCTAACACTCTAACATAAACCCCGAGTCTAAACACCCCTAATCTGCTGCTCCCGACATCGCCGACACCTACATTACACTTATTAACCCCTAATCTGCCACCCCCCACATCACCGACACTTACATTATACTTATTAACCCCTAATCTGCCGCTCCGGACATCGCCGACACCTACATTTCACTTATTAACCCCTAATCTGCCGCCCCAACATCGCCGACACCTACATTACACTTATTAACCACTAATCTGCCGCCTCCCACATCGCCGACACCTACATTATACTTATTAACCCCTAATCTGCCGCTCCGGACATCGCCGCCACTATAACATATTAACCCCTAAACTGCCGCACTCCTGCATTGCAAACACTAGTTAAATATTACTAACCCCTAATCTGACGTCCCTAACATCTTCGCCACCTACCTACATTTATTAACCCCTAATCTGCCACCCCCAACGTCGCCACCACTATACTATATTTATTAACCCCTAAGTCTAACCCTAACACCCCCTAACTTAAATATAATTAAATAAATCTAAATAAAACAGACTATTAATAACTAAATAGTTCCTATTTAAAACTAAATACTTACCTGTAAAATAAACCCTAAGATAGCTACAATATAACTAATAGTTACATTGTGTCTAGCTTAGGGTTTATTTTTATTTTACAGGCAAGTTTGTATTTATTTTAAATAGGTAGAATAGTTACTAAATAGTTATTAACTATTTACTAACTACCTAGTTAAAATAAATAAAAATTTACCTATAAATAAAACATAAACTGAGTTACACTAACACCTAACATTACACTACAATTAAATAAATTAAATTAATTACACCTCTCTGAACAGTGTCTCGGAGGCTGTGGTTGCTGCTGCACGCAATGTTGATGGTGAACAGATCAAAACACTGACAGAATCCATGGATGGCAGGCTTTTGAGTGTCCTTGCAAAGAAAGGTGGCTATATTGGTCACTGATTTGTTTTTGTTTTGTTTTTGAATGTCAGAAATGTATATTTGTGAATGTTGAGATGTTATATTGGTTTCACTGGTAAAAATAAATAATTGAAATGGGTATATATTTGTTTTTTGTTAAGTTGCCTAATAATTATGCACAGTAATAGTCACCTGCACACACAGATATCCCCCTAAAATAGCTATAACTAAAAACAAACTAAAAACTACTTCCAAAACTATTCAGCTTTGATATTAATGAGTTTTTTGGGTTCATTGAGAACATGGTTGTTGTTCAATAATAAAATTAATCCTCAAAAATACAACTTGCCTAATAATTCTGCACTCCCTGTAAAATCCTAACTAAAAAACCTAAGCTCTCCATTGCCCTGAAAAGGGCTTTTGGATGGGCATTGCCCTTAAAAGGGCATTTAGCTCTATTGCTGCCCAAACCATAATCTAAAACTAAAACACACCCAATAAATCCTTAAAAAAACACTAACCCCTGAAGATCCACTTACAGTTTTGAAGACCGGACATCCATCCTCATCAAGCCGGGAGTAGTCTTCATCCAAGCGGCAAGAAGTCCTCAATGAAGCCGGGAGAAGTCTTCATCCAAGCCGGCAGAAGTGGTCCCCCAGACGGACAGAAGTCTTCATCCATCTGGCGTGGAGCGGGTCCATCTCCAAGACATCCGGCGCGGAGCATCCTCTTCTTCCGATGACTAAAGACGAATGAAGGTTCCTTTAAATGACGTCATTCAAGATGATATCCCTGTAATTCCGATTGGCTGATAGAATTCTATCAGCCAATCGGAATTAAAGAGTAAAAAATCCTATTGGCTGATGCAATCAACCAATAGGATTGAGCTTCAATCCTATTGGCTGATCCGATCAGCCAATAGGATTGAGTTTGCATTCTATTGGCTGATTGGAACAGCCAATAGAATGTAAGCTCAATCCTATTGGCTGATTGCATCAGCCAATAGAATTTTTTACCCTTTAATTCCGATTGGCTGATAGAATTCTATCAGCCAATCGGAATTAAAGGGACGCCATCTTGGATGACGTCATTTAAAGGAACCTTCATTCGTCTTTAGTCGTTGGAAGAAGAGGATGCTCCATGCCGGGTGTCTTGAAAATGGACCCGCTCCGTGCCGGATGAAGATAGAAGATGCCGTCTGGATGAAGACTTCTACCCGTCTGGAGGACCACTTCTGCCGGCTTGGATGAAGACTTCTCCCAGCTTCATTGAGGACTTCTTTCCGCTTCGTTGAAAACTGCTCCCGGCTTGATGAGGACGGATGTCGGGTCTTCAAAACTGTAAGTGGATCTTCGGGGGTTAGTGTTAGGTTTTTTTTTTAAGGGTTTATTGGATGGGTTTTAGTTTTAGATTAGGGTTTGGGCAGCAACAGAGCTAAATGCCCTTTTAAGGGCAATACCCATCCAAATCCCCTTTTCAGGGCAATGGGGAGCTTAAGTTTTTTTAGTTAGGATTTTATTTGGGGGGTTGGTTGTGTGGGTGGTGGGTTTTACTGTTGGGGGGTTGTTTGTATTTTACAGGTAAAAGAGCTGTTTTCTTTGAAGCAATGCCCCGCAAAAGGCCCGTTTAAAGGGACACTGTACCCAAAAAAATTCTTTCGTGATTCAGATTGAGCATGAAATTTTAAGCAACTTTCTAATTTACTCCTATTATCAAATTTTCTTCATTCTCTTGGTATCTTTATTTGAAATGCAAGAATTTAAGTTTAGATGCCGGCCCATTTTTGGTGAACAACCTGGGTTGTCCTTGCTGATTGGTGGATAAATTCATCCACCAATAAAAAAGTGCTGTCCAGAGTACTGAAACCAAAAAAAAGCTTAGATGCCTTCTTTTTCAAATAATGATAGCAAGAGAACGAAGAAAAATTGATAATAGGAGTAATTTAGAAAGTTGCTTAAAATTGCATGCTCTTTCTGAATTACAAAAGAAAAAATTTGGGTTCAGTGTCCCTTTAAGGGCTATTGGTAGTTTAGTTTAGGCTAGGGTTTTTTTTTATTTTGGTGGGGCTTTTTTATTTTGATAGGGCTATTAGATTAGGTGTAATTAGTTTAAATATCTGATAATTTCTTTTTTAATTTTGTATAATTTAGTGTTTGTTTTTTTTGTAATTTAGGTAATTGTATTTAATGTAGGTAATTTATTTAATTGTAGTGTAGGGTTAGGTTTTATTGTAAGGCAGGTTAGGCTTTATTTTACAGGTAAATTTGTATTTATTTTAACTAGGTAGTTTGTAAATAGTTAATAACTATTTATTAACTATTCTACCTAGTTAAAATAAATACAGACTTGCCTGTAAAATAAAAATAAACTGTAAATTAGCTACAATGTAACTATTAGTTATATTGTAGCTAGCTTAGGGTTTATTTTACAGGTAAGTATTTAATTTTATATAGGAATTATTTAGTTATTAATAGTAGGTTTTATTTAGATTTATTTATTTTTTTTTAAGTTAGGGGGTGTTAGGGTTAGGGTTAGACTTAGGTTTAGGGGTTAATAAATTTGGTATAGTGGCGGCGATGTTAGGGGCGGCAGATTAGGGGTTAATAAATGTAGGTAGGTGGCGGCGATGTTAGGGTCGGCAGTTTAGGGGTTAATAATATTTAACTAGTGTTGCAAGACGGGAGTGCGGCGGTTTAGGGGTTAATATGGTTATTCTAGTGGCGGCGAAGTCTGGAGCGGCAGATTAGGGTTAACAATTTTATTTTAGTGTTTGCGATGCGGGAGGGCCTCGGTTTAGGGGTTAATAGGTAGTTTATGGGTGTTAGTGTACTTTTTAGCACTTTAGTTATGAATTTTATGTTACGGTGTTGTAGCATAAAACTCATAACTACTGACTTTAGAATGTGTTACGAATCTTGGCGGTATAGGGTGTACCGCTCACTTTTTGGCTTCCCAGGCAGACTTGTAATACCGGCGCTGTGGAAGTCCCATTGAAAAAAGACTTCACGCAAATTGCGTAAGGTAATTTGCGTTAATGCCAAAAAAGTGTGTGGTGCCCCTAAACCTGCAAGACTCGTAATACCAGAGGTAGTGAAAAAGCAGCGTTATGAGGCTTAACGCTGCTTTTTTACTCATACCGCAAAAACTCGTAATCTAGCCGTAAGTTATTAACAGTAGGTTTTATTTAGATTTATTTTAATTACATTAAAGTTAGTGGGTGTTAGGGTTAGGTTTAGGGGTTAATACCTTTAGTATAGTGGCGGGGACGGCAGATTAAGGGTTAATAAGTGTCGGTAGGTGGTGGCGATGTCGGGGGCGGCAGATTAGGGGTTAATAACTGTAATGTAGGTGGCAGCGACATTGAGGGTGGCAGATTAGGGGTTAATAAGTGTTGGTAGGTGGCGGCGACGACATTGGGGGCGGAAAATTAGGGGTTAATAACTGTAATGTAGATGGCAGCGACATTGGGGGTGGCAGATTAGGGGTTAATAAGTGTAGGTAGGTGGTGGCGACATTGGGGACGGCAGATTAGGGGTTAATAACTGTAATGTAGGTTGCGGTGATGTTAGGGACAGCAGATTAGGGGTTAATAATATTTAACTAGTGTTTGCAATGACGGAGTGCTGCGGTTTAGGGGTTAATATGTTTATTTTAGTGGCGGCGATGTCCGGAGCGGCAGATTAGGGGTTAATAATTTTATTTTAGTGTTTGCGATGCGGGAGGGCCTCGGTTTAGGGGTTAATAGGTAGTTTATGGGTGTTAGTGTACTTTTTAGCACTTTAGTTATGAGTTTTATGTTACGGCATTGTAGCATAAAACTCATAACTACTGACTTTCGGTTTACGTTATGGATCTTGTAGTTTTAGGCTGTACCGCTCACTTTTTGGCCTCCCAAGCAGACTCGTAATACCGGAGCTATGAAAGTCCCATTGAAAAAGGACTTTTTGAAAGCTGTGGTAGTTACGTTGCGTTACGGCCAAAAAAGTGTGCGGTGTAGCTTAACCTGCAAGACTCGTAATAGCAGCGGTAGTGAAAAAGAGCCTTAACGCTGCTTTTTCACTCATACCGCAAAACTCGTAATCTAGCCGCAAGTTAGGACTGACAAAATAATAAAAATGTATTTTAAATATATGCAAGTTACCACAACTAATGCACACACACATATATACAGTATATATAAATATATATATCAGTATATATATATATATATATATATATATATATATATATATATATACACACACACACACACACATATATATATATATATATATACCCAACAATATATAAAAAAAAATTATGTAAAATGTTGCATGTGACACACACAAATTAAAAGCAGCTACATTGTAATCCCTGTAAATCTTCCTCTCTGTATTGTCATGATGAATAGGATTCAGTGAGAAAAGCAGTGTTCATCTGAACTGAAACCTTTACCTATAAATATAAATGTACTTGAGGTCTGCCACTAAATAAATAATGCAGGTAACGGAGGCCTGGGATAATAGTGCTATTTTGTTCTGTAACTCATATATTGGCATGGATTAATATGCTCAGTTCTACTGCTTGTGAAAACCGTGTTATACCTTCCATATTTGCATGAAATTAATTTGATGTTTATTCAAGTATTTAGGCAGAACGATATGCAAAATTGTTCCCTTTTAAAGATTTTTCTTTGCATAAATGTTTTGTAGGTGATCCATTTATATAGCCCATCTGGGAATGTTTTTGTAACAATGCATAGTTTCGCTTATTTTTAAATAATATTGTGCTGATTTTCAGACTCCTAACCAAGCCCTAACGTTTTAGATGTATACTGATGTCTACAGATTACTGTGGCTCCTGTTTGTGTAATTGGTCTTTTCATATACAGGGAAGGGGGAAGTGTCTGCACATGCTGCTTTCTCAGCCCATTTCAGTGGGTGTCCCATCTCATTAACAGTGCTATACTGGGAGATTCTAAGGAAGTTTTTAAAAGGTTTTATACTGGTATCTTTGCATATTATTTTTATAGTAGTGTCTATTGCATGCAGTTAAATGAAAATTGGTGTATATTGCCCTTTTGAGCTGCAGTATATGTAATTTCTGTTGATGGAAGCTCTGATAAAAAAATCAGTGTCATAAAATAAATTTAGATACTTTTTTTGTGGGTCTTCACACTGTTTGCCTCATTGCTTACAATGGAGTTGTCAGACAAGCTGATAGATAACATATTGTATGTAACGTGACTAGGCATGGATGTTTGAATAGCAGTTCCAGACAATAGGCCACATGTATTAAAGGCCGTGCAGACAAGGTTCTCAACTTGGGAACCTGTCTGCATGGCTCTGTGATGAACAAGCAGCAGACCCTGTGCTTCTGTTGCCCGCATGTACCATTACACACTCAAGTGAGTCCCATCTCTTATGCAACCAATCGTGCTTGTCAATTACCAGAGCGAGCGTGTTTGGGGTGATTTTACCTCAGAGGTGGCGGAGAGTGTAAGAAGCAGCTGTCTGGTGACACTGTTTTGGTTTTTTTTTTGGTTTGTGAGGTGAGCAGACAGAATGAGATTTTGGAGCTGAACTTATTTTGTCAGCAAACTATACTTGGCTGAAGAAATTGTGGAGTGTCAAAATATTCTGGTTTCGCTATGAATGTTTCATGAAGTTTTCAAAATAATGCTGATGGAGTTCCTCTTGCCATGAAAAATTGTATCTTCTCCAGTTTCTGAAGCGTTGGCTGCTCTTTTGCATTCAAACAAGTGTAAAGGTGTACAGTGAGGTGACGTCTGCTGTTGCTAACCCGGGGGCGTATAATGGCCTAGGCCAACAAGGCCGGTGCCTAGGGCAGCAGATTTGGAAGGGGCAGTGTGGTTATTAATTAAATAATTAATAACCGCAGACAGCACATCTGCCCTATCTTCTCTTTAAAAGCCAGCACACAGTACAATGAGTGATAAAGTCCAGGCGTTTACAGAGAAGACAAGGCACTGTGCTGATTAAGGTCGCTCTTCAAAGGCAGTTGCTTCATTTAGAGCCGCCGGTATTTTTGCAGTGGAAGCGTTCTTGGTGAGAAACTTGCCCGGGGATATGCTTACAAGGTGAGGCTGGAGGAGAAGACCTTGTGCCAATATGCTGCCTCCCCTTGTCAGCTGTGGTGGGTCTGTCAGAGCAGTGCTTATTGCAGATCTTAGTAACTAACAGACTGGATGCATCTGTGCACTGCTTAGATCAGCTTGTGATGTCTAATCATAAACTCTAATAGCTAGCTTTCTCTGCATTCATGAACCCACAGAGTAAATAGTAAACAGAGACTTAAAAAGTTTAATTACTTGAATGATGGTAAATACTGTATGTTGTTGCACGTGAAGGGCAGTGATTGTTTCAAAGTGTATTCTTCTTTCCCGCCCTTCCTCTCTCCCTTCTTTCCCTTTCTTCCTCCCTCAACTCCCTCCCTTATTTCTTTCCCTACCTCCCTTCTTTCTCTCAACTCCCTCCGTCTCCCTTCTTTCATTCCTTTTGTTCCCTCCCTTTTTCCCTCCCCTCTTTTCTCCTCTCACTCTCTACTTTTCTCTTCTCTCTCTCCCTCCCTCCCTTCTTTCCTTTCCCTCCCTTTTCTCCCCTCCCCTTCTTTTCTCTCCCTTCTCTCAGGGAGAAAATGGTATGAGATGCATGCAATTCAATCAACCTGTATGCAAGTGTTTTGCTAGCCCATGTTCTTTTGAATTGTTATATATATAAAAAAAACTAAATACGCCACTATGCTGACCACCAATCTGACTGCCACTCATCTTTACTTCGTACATGAGCGTTTTAACTTAGAGCTAAGTCATCCTATATAGGTATGTTTGTCAGATGCAGTCATATGCAGTAGAGACTGCACGAGGACAAACGTACCTGGCCTTGAGCAACAGAGGAGTCTGCACTACTGAAGCTGCCCGGTGGGAGCATGGCCGGGCAGGAGCGCGTGTGACCGACGGGAGCAGCCGTGGTGGCAGCGGCATGGTCAAGTGAGAGGAGAGAGACCAAAAGAGAGGGGGAGAGACCAAAAGAAAAGGGGGGAGAGACCAAAAGAGATGAGAGTGAGAGCAAAAGAGAGGAGGGAGAGAGAGAGAGCAAAAGAGGGGGGAGAGAGAGAGAGCAAAAGAGGGGGGAGAGAGCTAAAGAGGGGGGGGGAGAGCAAAAGAGAGGAGAGAGAGAGCAAAAGAGGTGGGAGGGAGAGAGCAAAAGAGGTGGAAGGGAGAGAGCGAGCAAAAGAGGGGGGAGAGAGCGAGCAAAAGAGAGCAGAGAGAGAGAGCAAAAGAGAGCAGAGAGAGAGAACAAAAGAGAAAGGGAGAGATAGAGCAAAAAAGAGGAGGATAGAGAGAGAGAGCAAAAGAGGGGAGAGAGAGAAAGAGAGCAAAAGAGGGGGGAGAAAGAGAGAGCAAAAGAGAGGGGGAGAAAGAGAGTGCAAAAGAGAGGGGGAGAAAGAGAGTGCAAAAGAGAGGGGGAGAGCGAGAGAGAGCAAAAGTGGGGAGAGAGAGAGCAAAAAAGAGGAGAGAGCAAAAGAGAGGAGAGAGAGAGAGCAAAAGAGAGGGGGAGGGAAAGCAAGAGAGAGCAAAAGAGGGAGGGAGAGAGCTCAAAAGAGAGGGGGAGAGAGAGGGAGCAAGGTTTGGAACTGCAGTACTTAAAAAAATTGGCCAGTGTATACGGGCTTTAGGACTAGTAGCTCTATAAAGTGTGAGTACCTCACCTTCTACTCATCCATTGTTTTACCTGCAGGATTTCACTATATGTGTTTCCCTTTCTTTTAAGGACTGCCATTAATGAAAGACCCTGAGACTTGATATCCTTACACAGTGCTATATCACACATTTTTATTATTATGTTATTCCTAACCTTTTGGTGTCTTCAAAACTTCCATGTCATTACCAAGTACATATATAATAGAACTATCAAACCAGTATACTGGCTTAAAAACTGAAATCTTTTAATGAGCACAGGGTAAAATCAATCTCACAAATCTACTGTATATCAGCAATTGTCAATAAACACAGAGACCACCAAATACTCTCACTTTCAAATTGGATAACCCATGCTTCATCAGAAATAAGGCTGTAATGTCATATGTCATGTCAGCTTTAACCTAGTGGACTTCTCAAGCTTTAAAGGGAGATGAAACCCAAAAATGTTATTTTGTGATTTGGACAGAGCAAACCATTTTAAAAGTTTCCAATGTACTTCTGTTATCAAATTTGCTTTGTTCTCATGATATTCTGTGTTGAAGAGATACCGAGATAGGCATTCTTGCAAAACTGCTGCCATTTAGTGCTTCAGAAATGGGCTGGCTCTTGAGCTTTTGTTCTTGCTTTTCAACAAAAGATACCAAGAAAAATAAGAAATATTGATAATAGAAGTAAATTAGAAAGTTGTTTAAAATTGCTGCTCCATCTGAACTGTGAAATACATTTTTGGGTTTCATATCCCTTTCATGGATGTGGTTCAAGGGCCCCTATTCCAGGCTATCAGAATACCTGTAGGAAGTGCCTTAAACGGCTTTGCAGAGCATTTTCAAATATGAAACCATTCCAATCCATTCGAAAAAACATTGATAAGGCTCCTATCAAACCCTTTTCAAATTCTTGGCCTGATAAAACCTTACATGGGGACAATTTGATGAGAAATTTTAACCCATCAGAAGACACTTTTTCAGCAGATCTCTCCATGCTGGCACGCTTTTATAATGCATTTGTTGATTTTGCAATTTTACTATATTTAATGGTCCTTTAAGTGAAAACAAAAACAGAGTTCAAACACATTAGGCAGTCATAATCAATACTGAATTAAAGACCTATAAATACAGTAGATTTGCATAATCAACAAATGCACGAAAACAAGAAAATACAATAGTACTTAGGGCTCCATTTATGAAGCAGCGGATGCTGCTTTGGAGTCCCATCATTTCAGGCTCGCCTGAAACTGAAGTTAAGAAGCAGCGGTCATAGGACCACTGCTTCTTAACCTGTCCACCATGTCCACCATTGAAATGATCCCGATTCAATAGGGATGATGGACAGCCCCTGCTAGCGGCTGTTTGTCCGCCAGTGAGCGGGGGCGGCATTGCACAAGCATTTCACTAGAAATGCTTGTGCAATGATAAATGCCGACAGCGTATGCGATGTCCGCTCAACATTTAATAAATTTAGCCCTTAGTCTGAACTTCAAATAAGTAGTAGATGTTTTTTCTGACAAATTTCAAAGTTATGTCTATTTCCACTCCTGTATCATGTGATAGCCATTAGCCAAATGCATGAACATATATTCTGTGAAATCTTGCACATGCTCAGTAGTAGCTAGTGACGCAAAAAGTGTAAATAAAAAAAGAATATACAGATTTTGTTAATGGGAGTAAATTTGAAAGTTGTTTAAAGTTGCGCTCTCTATCTGAATCATGAAAGTTTAATTTTGACTTGAGTGTCCCTTTAATTAGCTGTCATATTATACATTGACCATTTATCATGTGTTTCCATGAAGTTCTATGACAATATATGCAAAAAAACATAATTTATGTAAGAACTTACCTGATAAATTCATTTCTTTCATATTAGCAAGAGTCCATGAGCTAGTGACGTATGGGATATACATTCCTACCAGGAGGGGCAAAGTTTCCCAAACCTTAAAATGCCTATAAATACACCCCTCACCACACCCACAATTCAGTTTAACGAATAGCCAAGAAGTGGGGTGATAAGAAAAAAGTGCAAAAGCATATAAAATAAGGAATTGGAATAATTGTGCTTTATACAAAAAAATCAAAACCACCACAAAAAGGGTGGGCCTCATGGACTCTTGCTAATATGAAAGAAATGAATTTATCAGGTAAGTTCTTACATAAATTATGTTTTCTTTCATGTAATTAGCAAGAGTCCATGAGCTAGTGACGTATGGGATAATGATTACCCAAGATGTGGATCTTTCCACACAAGAGTCACTAGAGAGGGAGGGATAAAATAAAGACAGCCAATTCCTGCTGAAAATAATCCACACCCAGAATAAAATTTTAATGAAAAAACATAAGCAGAAGATTCAAACTGAAACCACTGCCTGAAGTACGTTTCTACCAAAAACTGCTTCAGAAGAAGAAAACACATCAAAATGGTAGAATTTAGTAAAAGTATGCAAAGAGGACCAAGTTGCTGTTTTGCAAATCTGATCAACCGAAGCTTCATTCTTAAACGCCCAGGAAGTAGAAACTGACCTAGTAGAATGAGCTGTAATCCTTTGAGGCGGAGTGTTACCCGACTCAACATAGGCATGATGAAATAAAGATTTCAACCAAGATGCCAAAGAAATGGCAGAAGCTTTCTGGTCTTTTCTAGAACCGGAAAAGATGACAAATAGACTAGAAGTCTTTCGGAAAGACTTAGTAGCTTCAACATAATAATACAAAGCTCTAACAGCATCCAAAGAATGCAATGATTTCTCCTTAGAATTCATAAGATTAGGACATAATGAAGGAACCACAATTTCTCTACTAATGTTGTTAGAATTCACAACCTTAGGTAAAAAATTCAAAAGAAGTTCGCAGCACCGCCTTATCCTGATGCAAAATCAGAAAAGGAGACTCACAAAAAAGAGTAGATAATTCAGAGACTCTTCTGGCAGAAGAGATGGCCAAAAGAAACAAAACTTTCCAAGAAAGTAATATAACGACCAAAGAATGCATGGGTTCAAAAGGAGAAGCTTGAAGAGCCCCCAGAACCAAATTCAAACTCCAAAGAGGAGAAATTGACTTAATGACAGGTTTTATACGAACCAAAGCTTGTACAAAACAATGAATATCAGGAAGATTAGCAATCCTTCTGTGAAAAAGAACAGAAAGAGCAGAGATTTGTCTTTCAAGAAACTTGCGGACAAACCTTATCTAAACCATCCTGAAGAAATATAAGTCTTCCAGACTCTAAAGAATTTAAATAATGTGGAGACAAAAGCGACGCCCTTATTTTTTAGCGCCAAATAAGACGCCCACATTATTTGGCGCCTAAATGCTTTTGGCGCCAAAAATGACGCCACATCCGGAACGCCGACATTTTTGGCGCAAAATAACGTCAAAAAATGACGCAACTTCCGGCGACACGTATGACGCTGGAAACGGAAAAGAATTTTTGCGCCAAAAAAGTCCGCGCCAAGAATGACGCAATAAAATGAAGCATTTTCAGCCCCCGCGAGCCTAACAGCCCACAGGAAAAAAAGAGTCAGATTTTTGAAAGTAAGAAAAAAATGATTAATTCAAATGCATTATCCCAAATATGAAACTGACTGTGTGAAAATAAGGAAAGTTGAACATTCTGAGTCAAGGCAAATAAATGTTTGAATACATATATTTAGAACTTTATAAACAAAGTGCCCAACCATAGCTTAGAGTGTCACAGAAAATAAGATTTACTTACCCCAGGACACTCATCTACATGTTTGTAGAAAGCCAAACCAGTACTGAAACGAGAATCAGCAGAGGTAATGGTATATATAAGAGTATATTGTCGATCTGAAAAGGGAGGTAAGAGATGAATCTCTACGACCGATAACAGAGAACCTATGAAATAGACCCCGTAGAAGGAGATCACTGCATTCAAATAGGCAATACTCTCCTCACATCCCTCTGACATTCACTGCACGCTGAGAGGAAAACCGGGCTCCAACTTGCTGCGGAGCGCATATCAACGTAGAATCTAGCACAAACTTACTTCACCACCTCCATCGGAGGCAAAGTTTGTAAAACTGAATTGTGGGTGTGGTGAGGGGTGTATTTATAGGCATTTTAAGGTTTGGGAAACTTTGCCCCTCCTGGTAGGAATGTATATCCCATACGTCACTAGCTCATGGACTCTTGCTAATTACATGAAAGAAAAGTCCTTGCAATGCAAATCACTACTGTTTATGTGTGGTGCAGAAGCTGAAGAGATAAAATGGTTGATTAGCATGTCCCTGGCAGCCATGGGGTAATACATATGCTGAACTATAAAAAATATACTTGGTTGGCTTTTTAGGGGGCTTTGACTCCCACCTACCATTGTGCCAAGTGACCTGTTAATTGTGTGACCCCCACCTACCCTCGTGCCAAGTGACCTTTAGATTCTCTAGTATTTTTGTGGTGGAAAGTTGGCATCCCTAGTTACATAAATACAACATCTGTAAATATTGTGGTGTCTCAAATCATGCTGATTTTGTTTTAAAACGAATAGCAACTGGCAGTAAATCTTTACTTATGATTCCTTTATGCTGGAAAGCTACTAGGTAGTTGCTTCAAAACCATAAAAACCACATGCTGCAAACAAACACTGCAGTAATTATTTAATTCCTGTTTGGACACTCACAATAATATATGTAATTTCTAGTGATTTAAACAATACATATGAGACAAAAACCTGGGCTACATTTATACTTGTATTGATTTCTCTTCAAATAATTACTGTATCTCCTGTAAATAAAAATACCTTTTACCCTTAACCTCTAACCTAACCCCAACCCACTGATACACACACTACATTAGACAGACAAACCTGAGATCATCAACTAGAAGGGGAATTTTTAGAGCTTCCTTCATCAGATATTCAGACACTTCCTTTCAGTATCTCAGTTAATTGTCCTTTAGAGTGCAGTGCATACGCATTTCCCAGAACACTGCAGAAAGTTAACTCTAATAACATTGAGTATTGTAACTTTCAAATGTCTCAAATATTTTATATTTAAGATTAAAGTGAAGGTAAAGTTTGGTCATTGTGAACACATCAATGCATTAGTTAATATTACAATAAGCTAATTGCTAAGTTTATTTCAATAAAAAAGTAAAAATTTCCGACTATATATATATATATATATATATATATAATTTCCCTATAGTTTCGATGCTAACTCCACACAACCTTTCCTTTCCTGGTTTTCTGTGCTGTGACGTATAGAGTGGTCCCACCTGCTCTATACGTATCTCAAAAGCGCATTCACGATTCTCTGTTAAAATGCGCATGCGCAAATTGGCTAGTTCACTCTCTACTGCGCTTGTCAGTATCAGAGCTGTCCGGTAGCCGATGGCATATTAGGGGTATTCCTATAGGAAACTAATACGCATGCGCAAAACGGGAGCGGGCATGGATTCCACGATCAAGTAAAAAATAATAGCGCATGCGCAGATCAACAAGATGTTGATGACGTTATAGTGACGGCCGCCTAACGGACAGATTTTCAATTGGATCCTCAGAAAAAGTGATCAACACAGAAAAAAAATTATAACGGGTTGAATTTGCGGACCTTCACGAATTGATTAATTACGGCTATAACTTTATTTACACTTATATTTAAAAAAAAAATATGAATTAAACTCATATTGACAACCAGGCAACTTTAGTTTCACTTTAAGTTTTATTAATCCATAATAGATTATTAAAGGAAAGTAAAACTTACTTTTCAAAGAGTAATGAGGTTTACATATATGATAAAAGTCAAAAACCCTAAAACAAAAAAAACCTGACAATGTGTTTTTATAGAGGTTGTTAAAAATATAGTAGTTCTGGTTAATGACTAGGAGTAATAAGGATGGGAAACATCTCGCCACTAGCAGGGACAGTCCCCTTTTTTATACAGCAAATTGTATAGAATTTGGCCCAAAGAGTCAGATTTTATTTTTGGATAAAAAAACATCTTAGACTAAAACTTTCTTACGGCTAGATTACGAGTTGTGCGTTAGGCTGAAAAAGCAGCGTTAACAGGTCCTAACGCTGCTTTTTCCCTACCGCTACTATTACGAGTCTTGCAGGTTTAGGGGCACTGCACACTTCTTTGGCCTTACCGCAAAACAACTCCTGTAAACTGCGTAAAGTCTTTTTTCTATGGGACTTCCATAGCGTTGATATTACGAGTCTGTCTGGGAGGCCAAAAAGTGAGCGGTACACCCTACCCTGTCAAGATCCCTAACGCATTTAAAAGTCAGAAGTTAAGAGTTTTATGGTACAACGCCGTAACATTAAACTCATAACTAAAGTGCTAAAAAGTACACTAACACCCATAAACTAACTATTAACCCCAAAACCGAGGCCCCCCCCGCATCGCAAACACTAAAATAAAATTTTTAACCCCTAGTCTGCCGCTCCGGACACCGCCGTCACCTACATTATATTTATGAACCCCTAATCTGATGCCCCCAACATTGCCAACACCTACATTATATTTATTAACCCCTTATCTGCAGCCCCCAATGTCGCCGCAACCTACCTACACTTATTAACTAAAAATTCCTAACATTACCTAAATAATTCCTATTTAAAACAAAATACTTACCTATAAAATAAACCCTAAGCTAGCTACAATATAACTAATAGTTACATTGTAGCTATCTTAGGGTTTATTTTTATTTTACAGGCAAGTTTGTATTTATTTTAACTAGGTAGAATAGTTATTAAAATAGTTATTAACTATTTAATAACTACCTAGCTAAAATAAATACAAAAGTACCTGTAAAATAAAACCTAACCTAAGATACACTAACAACTAACACTACACTATAATTAAATAAATTAACTAGGTTCCTTTAAGTGACGTCATCCAAGATGGCGTCCCTTAGATTTCGATTGGCTGATAGAATTCTATCAGCCAATCAGAATTAAGGAAGAAAAAATCCATCTATTGGAACAGCAAATAGAATGCGAGCTCAATCCTATTGGCTGATTGCATCAGCCATTAGGATTTTTTCTACCTTAATTCCGATTGGCTGATAGAATCCTATTAGCCAATCGGAATCTAAGGGACGCCATCTTGGATGACGTCACTTAAAGGAACCTTCATTCGTCTTTAGTCGTCGGAAGAAGAGGATGCTCCGCGTCGGATGTTTTGAAGATGGTGCCGCTCCGTGTCAGATGGATAAAGATAGAAGATGCCGTCTGGATGAAGACTTCTGCCCGTCGGGAGGACCACTTCACCCAGCTTGGATGATGCTTCGTTGAGGACTTCAGCCCGGTTGGATGAAGACTTCTGCCGCTTCCTTGAGGATGGATGTCCGGTCTTCAGAACTGTAAGTGAATCTTTGGGGGTTACTGTTAGTTTTTTTTAAGGGTGTATTGGGTGGGTTTTATTTTTAGGTTAGGGTTTGGACCGCAAAAGAGCTAACTGCCCTTTTAAGGGCAATGCCCATCCAAATGCCTATTTCAGGGCAATGGGGAGCTTAGTTTCTTTAGATAGTATTTTATTTGGGGGGTTGGTTGTGTGGGTGGTGGGTTTTACTGTTGGGGGGTTGTTTGTATTTTTTTTACAGGTAAAAGAGCTGATTACTTTGGGGCAATGCCCCGCAAAAGGCCCTTTTAAGGGCTATTGATAGTTTAGTTTAGGCTGGGGGGGGGTATTTTGGGGGGGCTTTTTTATTTTGATAGGGCTATTAGATATTAGATTAGATATTAGGTGTAATTAGTT